>NC_133332.1:319605928-319710101 GCF_042186555.1 Aquarana catesbeiana | reverse complement strand
TTTCCTTCCTTTTCCTTTCCTTTCCCCTTCCCTTTCTTTCCTTCCCTCTCCTTTACCTTCCCTTCCTTTGACTTCCTTTCCTTTTCCCTTTCCCCTTTCCTTTTCCCTTTCCTTCCTTATCCACCCTTCCATTTTCCTTTCCCTTGCCTTCCCTTCTTCTCTTCCTTTCCCTCCCTTCCCTTTCCCTTCCTTTCATTCCCTTTCCTTTCTTCTCCTTTCCCTTCCCTTACTTCCCCTTTCTTTTCTTTCCCTTTCTTCCCTTTCCTTTCCTTTCCTCCCTTCCTTTGACTTCCTTTCCTTTTCCCTTTCCCCTTTTCTTTTCCCTTTCCTTTTCCCTTTCCTTTTCCTTTTCCCTTTCCTTCCTTATCCTCCCTTCCCTTCCATTTTCCTTTCCTTGCCTTCCCTTCTTCTCTTCCTTTCCCTCCCTTCCTTTCTTTTCCCCTCCCCTCCCTTTCCCCTTCCCTTCCCTTCCTTTCCCTCCCTCCCTTCCCTCCCTCTCTCTCTCCCTCCCTCCCTCCCTCCCTCCCTCCCTCCTTTTCCTTTCCCTTTCCCTTTCTCTCCCTCCCTTCCTTTTTTTTTTTTTTTGTTTTGTTTCAAAATTCCCTTTCTTTCCCTCCCTACCATTTCCCTTTCCCTTGCCTTCCCTCCCCCCCCCCCTTCATTTGCTTTCCTTTCCTTTCCCTTGCCTTACTTTCATTTCCCTTTCCTTTGCCTTGCCTTCCTTTCCCTTCTTTTCCTTTCCTTTCCCCTTCCCTTTCTTTCCCTTCCCTCTCCTTTCCCTTCCCTCTCCTTTCCCTTCCCTTCCTTTTCCTCCCTTCCTTTGATTTCCTTTCCTTTTCCCTTTCCCTTTCCCTTTCCCTTTCCCTTTCCTTTTCCCTTTCCTTTTCCATTTCCTTTTCCCTTTCCTTTTCCCTTACTTTCCCTCCCTTCCCTTTCATTTTCCTTTACCTTGCCTTCCCTTCTTCTCTTTCTTTCCCTCCCTTCCTTTACTTTCCCTTCCCCTCCCTCCCCTTCCTTTCCCTTTCTCTCCCTCCCTTCCTTTGCTTTCCTTTCATCTCCTTTTCATTTCCCTTCCTTCCCTTTCCCTCCCTGCCTTTTCCCTTCCTTTCCTTTTCTTACCCTTCCCTCCCTTCCATTTCCCTTTTCTTTGCCCTTCACTTCCTTTCCTTTTCTTTCCTTTCCATTTCCTTTCCCCTTCCCTTTCTTTCCCTCCCTTTCCTTTCCATTTCCTTTCCCCTTCCCTTTCTTTCCCTTCCCTCTCCTTTACCTTCCCTTCCTTTCTCTCACTTCCTTTGCTTTCCTTTCATTTCCTTTCCCTTCCTTTTCCATTTCCTTCCCTTTCCCTCCCTTCCCTTTCCCTTCCTTTCCTTCCCCTTTCTTTCCTCTCCTCTCCCTTCCCTTCCTTCCACTTTCTTATCTTTCCCTCTCTTCCCTTTGCCTTCCTTTTCCTCCCTTCCTTTGATTTCCTTTCCTTTTCCCTTTCCCCTTTCCTTTTCCCTTTCATTTTCCCTTTCCTTCCTTTCCCTCCCTTCCCTTCCATATTCCTTTCCCTTGCCTTCCCTTCTTCTCTTACTTTCCCTCCCTTCCCTTCCTTTCCCCTCCCCTCCCTTCCCCTTCCTTTTCCTTCCTTTCCCTTCCCTTTTCTTTCCCTGCCATCCCTTTTCCCTTCCCTTTCCTTTCCCTTTCTCTGCCTCCCTTCCTTTTCTTTCTTTTTTTTTTGTTTTGTTTCATAATATCCTTTCTTTCCCTCCCTACCATTTCCCTTTCCCTTGCCTTCCCTTCCCCTCCCTTCATTTGCTTTCCTTTCCTTTCCTTTCCCTTTCCTTTGCCTTGCCTTCCTTTCATTACCCTTTCCTTTGCCTTGCCTTCCTTTCCCTACCTTTCCCTTTCCTTTCCCCTTCCCTTTCTTTCCCTTCCCTCCCTTTCTCTCCCTTCCTTTGCTTTCCTTTCCTTTCCCTCTCTTCCCTTTCCCTTCCTTTACCTCCCTTCTCTTCCATTTTCCTTTCCCTTGCCTTCCCTTCTTCTCTTCCTTTCCCTCCCTTCCTTTCCTTTCCCTTTCTCTCCCTCCCTTCCTTTTCTCTCCTTTCCCCTTCCCTTTCTTTTCCCTTCCTTCCTTTGCTTTCCTTTAATTTCTTTCTTTTTTTTTGTTTTGTTTCATAATTCCCTTTCTTTCCCTCCCTTCCATTTTCCTTTTCCTTCCTTCCTTCCTTCCTTCCTTCCTTCCTTCCTTCCTTCCTTCCTTCCTTCCTTCCTTCCTTCCTTCCTTCCTTCCTTCCTTCCTTCCTTCCCTCCCTCCCTTCCTTCCTTCCTTCCTTCCTTCCTTCCTTCCTTCCTTCCTTCCTTCCTTCCCTCCTTCCCTCCCTTCCTTCCTTCCTCTGCTCTCAGACTGCATTGATTGCCTCTGATGGATCTCAGTAGCGCCCCTCCCCCCATGGTCACACATCTCCTCCTCACAGGTGTGGCTCGTGTTGTGCAGCACATTGTGAGAAGAGAACAGTTGCTCGTGTCCGGACCCCCCCCCGGGGTTGTTGGATCTGAATACAAGCTGGAAGTGTTTGGAAGGACAGGTGCAGTATGTCCGTCAGAAAAAGTCAGACGGGAGTTTTTCATCGTCTATTCCGATCGTGTGTAGGCCTCATTGGATTTTTTACGTCGAAAATTCTGACGGACCTAGAAATAGAACATGTTCTAAATATTTCCGACGGAACCAATTCCTATCGGGAAAACCGATCGTCTGTAGGCTGTTCTGACGCACCAAAAACGACGCATGCTCTGAAGCAAGTACGAGACGGAAGCTATTGGCTACTGGCTATTGAACTTCCTTTTTCTAGTCCCGTCGTAAGTGTTGTACGTCACCTCGTTCTGGACGGTCGGAATTTGGTGTGACAGCTTGAGTGGAATTCCTTCGGAGAAACCTTCAGAGTTTATTCTGACGGGAAAACCAGTCGTGTGAACAGGGCATTAGTTGTTAAGTTGTCAGCATTGAACAACCCCACCCCAACAACCCCAGGCACCCCCCCACCCCAAAAACCCTAGGCACCCCCCACCCCACCCCACCCCAACAACCCCAGGCACCCCCCACCCCACCCCACCCCAACAACCCCAGGCACCTCCCACCCCATCCCAACAACCCCAGGCACCCCCCCACTCCCACCCCACACCAACAACCCCAGGCACCCCCCCACACCAACAACCCCAGGCACCCCCCACCCCCACACCAACCCAACACCCCAGGCACCCCCCACTAGGGTTGCCACATCATCCCTTTAATCCAGGACACATATTAATTACACAGGTTCTCAGGCTAATTTAATGCAGATAAGGCACCAAGTGAATTTAATTACTGTGTAATTGATGTGTGTCCTGGATTAAAGGGATGATGTGGCAACCCTACCCCCCACCCTATCTCAACAACCCCAGGCACCCCCCCACCCCCACCCCACACCAACAACCCCAGGCACCCCCCCACCCCCACACCAACCCAACAACCCCAGGCACCCCCCCACCCCCACACCAACCCAACAACCCCAGGCACCCCCCACCCTATCTCAACAACCCCAGGCACCCCCCCACCCCCACCCCACACCAACAACCCCAGGCACCCCCCACCCCACACCAACCCAACAACCCCAGGCACTCCCCCACCCCCACACCAACCCAACAACCCCAGGCACCCCCCACCCCCACCCCACACCAACAACCCCAGGCACCCCCCACCTCCACCCCATCCCAACAACCCCAGGCACCCCCCACCTACCACACCAACCCAACAACCCCAGGCACCCCCCACCCCCACCCCACACCAACAACCCCAGGCACCCCCCACCCCCACCCCATCCCAACAACCCCAGGCACCCCCCCACCCCACACCAACAACCCCAGGCACCCCCTCCCCACACCAACAACCCCAGGCTCTCTGCATGGCTCCCTGTGCTTCTCTCTGTGCGGCTCTGTGCGAGGCTCTCTGTGTGCGGCTCTCTGTGCAGTTCCCTGTGCAGCTCTGTGCGGCTCTCTGTGAGGCTCAGCAGCTCTGCTCCCCCTTCCAGCAAGGACCAAGCAACTCAACTCCCTCCTCTCAGCAGTGACTCAGCAGCTCAGCACCCCCTGCTCAGCAACGACTCCTCCCCTCATCCCCTCATCCCTAACTAAATAAATGAATAATAAATAAATAAATATAAAAATGATAAATAATCATATTGTTAATAAATATTTATACAAATATTTATAATTATTTAATAATAATTGCTGCTAAGACAATTTCAGCAAGGACTCCTCCCTAATAAATAAATAATAATAAATAAATATATAAATGACAAATAAAACATATTATTTATAATTATTTATATAAATATGTATTTATAATAATTTAATCATAAATTATTATACATTATTTCATTACTATACAGTATATACTTTCATCAATTACTAGTATACAGCAAATTGATACATGACCACTAGATGGCGCTCTAACACAATCTTTTTTCCCCTCCTATCTCGTTACCATTTCTAATGTGCTTGAAGCTCTTACAAACATTTAGTGACATCACACACTCATCTCATGATGTCATACAAACTAAAAACTGGCACCAGTGAAACAATAGTGCAAAAAGAAAAGACCACAGCAGCTGATACAAAGGCGCTAAGACCTTAAAAAAAATGGATATACAGTTTAACAGCGCTAGTGGAATACGTGTTAAATATAAACACAATACGGTGTGCAAAGTGCAAAAAGTACAACCAATAAAAATAATAAATCAAACGATTGACAAACGTAAAGTGCCAAAGTGTCCAACAGCAATTACAAAAATCGGGATTAGAAAATTGATTCCAGAGAGCACAATCAAAATCAATCAGAGAATACACTCCCCTCTTGCGACCCCACTCACCAGAGCTCATGGGCCCTCGGCTTTGCAGTCCAGTCAAAAACGCTTAAGGGGGGTCACGATGTATCCAAGGGTAGAGGCGCTTCCGATTTCGACTCGAACATCGGCTGTTCGCCAGTTCGCTGAACAGCGAACAATTTGGGGTGTTCGCGGCAAATTCGAACACCCTTTAAAAGTCTATGGGAGAAATTAAAAGTGCTCATTTTAAAGGCTAATATGCATGGTATTGTCATAAAAAGTGTTTGGGGACCCGGGTCCTGCCCCAGGGGTCATGTATCAATGCAAAAAAAAGTTTCAAAAACGGCCGTTTTTTCAGGAGCAGTGATTTAATTAATGCTTAAAGTGAAACAATAAAAGTGTAATATACCTTTAAATTTCGTACCTGGGGGGTGTCTATAGTATGCCTGTAAAGGGGCGCATGTTTCCCGTGTTTAGAACAATCTGACAGCAAAATGACATTTCAAAGGAAAAAAAGTCATTTAAAACTACTCGCGGCTATTAATGAATTGCCGGTCCGACAATACACATAAAAGTTCATTGATAAAAACTGCATGGGATTTCCCCACAGGGGAACCCCAAACCAAAATTAAAAAAATGTGTGGGAGTCCCTCTAAATTCCATACCAGGCCCTTCAGGTCTGGTATAGATTTTAAGGGGAACCCGGCGGCAAAAATTTTTTTAAAAATGGCGTGGGGTCCCCCCAAAAATTCATACCAGACCCTTATCCGAGCACTCAACCTGGCAGGCCGCAGGAAAAGAGGGGGGACGAGAAAGCACCCCCCCTCCTGAACCGTACCAGGCCACATGCCCTTAACATTGGGAGGGTGCTTTGAGGTAGCCCCCCAAAGCACCTTGTCCCCATGTTGATGGGGAGAAGGGCCTCATCCCCACAACCCTTGCCCGGTGGTTGTGGGGGTCTGTGGGAGGGGGCTTATCATGATCTGGAAGCCCCCTTTAACAAGGGGACCCCCAGATCCTGCCCCCCCCTGTGTGAATTGGTAATGGGGTACAAATGTACCCCTACCATTTCACAAAAAAAGTGTCAAAAAGGTAAAAAAACACAAGAGACGGTTTTTGACAAGTCCTTTATTAATTTCTTCTTCTTTCAGCTTCTTCTTCCAACTTCTTTCTTCTGGTGTTCTTTCGGTGTTCTTCTTCTTCCTCCATCTTCTTCTTCCTCCGCTCTTCTCGTCCCGCATCTTCCTCCAGGCTTCTTCTCCGCTCCGTCCGCACAATCCGCCTCAGTGGGAGTCTTCAGCCGTGTGACGCTTCGCTTCTTCTGACATTTCTTATATAACAGAGGGCGGGGCCACCCGGTGACCCCGCCCTCCTCTGACGCATAGGGAATTCACGGGACTTCCCTGTGACTTTCCCTCTGTTAATAAAGGACTTGTCAAAAACCGTCTCTTGTGTTTTTTAACCTTTTTGACACTTTTTTTGTGAAATAGTAGGGGTACATTTGTACCCCATTACCAATTCACACAGGGGGGAGGGCCGGGATCTGGGGGTCCCCTTGTTAAAGGGGGCTTCCAGATTCTGATAAGCCCCCCGCCCGCAGACCCCCACAACCACCGGCAAGGGTTGTGGGGATGAGGCCCTTCTCCCCATCAACATGGGGACAAGGTGCTTTGGGGGGCTACCTCAAAGCACCCTCCCAATGTTGAGGGCATGTGGACTGGTACGTTCAGGAGGGGGGGCCTTCCAGGTTGCGTGCTCGGTTAAGGGTCTGGTATGGATTTTTGGGGGGACCCCATGCTATTTTTTTTAAATTTTGGCGCGGGGTTCCCCTAAAATCCATACCAGACCTGAAGGGTCTGGTATGGATTTTGAGGGGGACCCCCACGCCATTTTTTAAATAAAATTTGGCGCGGGGTTCCCCTTAATATCCATACCAGACCTGAAGGGCCTGGTATGGAATTTAGGGGGACCCCCACACATTTTTTTAAAATTTTGGTTCGGGGTTCCCCTGTGGGGAATTCCCATGGCATTTTTATCAATGAACTTTTATGTGTATTGTCGGACCAACAATTCATTAATAGCCGCGAGTAGTTTTAAATGACTTTTTTGCTTTGAAATGTCATTTTTGCTGTCAGACTGTTCTAAACACAGGAAACATGCACCCCTTTACAGGCATACTATAGACACCCCCCAGGTACGAAATTTAAAGGAATATTACACTTTTATTGTTTGACTTTAAGCATTATTAAAATCACTGCTCCCGAAAAAACGGCCGTTTTTAAAACTTTTTTTGCATTGATACATGTCCCCTGGGGCAGGACCCGGGTCCCCAAACACTTTTTAAGACAATAACTTGCATATAAGCCTTTAAAATTAGCACTTTTGATTATTCATGTTCGTGTCCCATAGACTTTAACGGTGTTCGCGTGTTCAAGCAAATTTTTTGCCTGTTCGCATGTTCTGATGCGAACCGAACCGGGGGGTGTTCGGCTCATCCCTATTCGGATCATTGTCCTGCTGTATAACCCAAGAGCACTTGAGCTTGAGGTCAGGAACTGATGGCCGGACGTTCTCCTTTAGGATTTTTTGGTAGAGCTCAGAATTCATGGTTCCATCAAAGATGGTAAGTCATCCAGGTCCTGAAGCAGCAAAGCAGCCCCAGACCATCATGTTACCACCACCATGTCTGACTGTTGGTATGATGTTCTTGTTATGAAATGCTGTATTTGTTTTATGCCAAATGGAACGGGACGCACACCTTCCAAAAATTTTAATTTTTGTCTCATCTGGTTGAACCATGTGGAGACGTACTTGCTGTTTCGGATCATTGTCCTGCTGCATAACCCAAGTGCACTTGAGTTTGAGGTCACGAACTGATGGCCGGACATTCTCCTTTAGGATTTTCTGGTAGAGCTCAGAGTTTATGGTTCCATCAATTATGGTAAGTGGTCCAGGTCCTAAAGCCCCAGACCATCATGTTACCACCACCATGATGTTCTGGTTATGAAATGCTGTATTAGTTTCATGTCAGGTGTAACGGGACGCACACCTTCCAAAAAAGTTACATTTTTGGCTCATCAGTCCACAGAATATTTGCCTAAAAGTCTTGGGGATAATCAAGTAAATGTGAGAGGAGCCTTTGTGTTCTTTTGCGGTCAGCAGTGGCTTTGGCCTTGGAACTCTCCCATGGACGCCATTTTTGCCCAGTCTCTTTCTTATTGTTGAATCATGAACACTGATCTTACCTGAGGCCAGTGAGGCCTGCAGGTCTTTAGATGATGTTCTGGGTTCTTTTATGACCTCCTGGATGAGTTGTCGTCAAGCTCTTGGAGTAATTTTTGAAGGCCACTCCTGGGAAGGTTCACCACTGTTCCAAGTTATCTCCATTTGTGGATAACGGCTCTCCCCGTGGTTCACTGGAGTTCCAAAGCCTTAGAAATGGCTTTGAAACCCTTCCTAGACCAATGCATGGACATTACTTTGTTTCTAATCTGTTCTTGAATCTTTTTTAGATTGTGGCATGATGTGTGGTTTCTTGTGATCTGTTGGCGTGCTTCACTTTGTCAGACAGCTTCTATTTATGTGATTTCTTGATTCAACAGGTCTGGCAGTAATCAGGCCTGGGGGTGGCAAGTGAAATTTAACTCCAAAAAATTGTGGTTAATCACAGTTCATTGATGATTCAGCATGGGGGGGGGGGCAATTACTTTTTCACATAGTGCCAGTCGGCTTTAAACAGCTTTTTTCCCCCCTAATAAATAAAATAATAATTTAAAAACTGCATCTTGGATTTCCTCTGGTTATCTTTGTGTAATATTAAAATGTGTTTGAAGATCTGAATCATTTAAGTGTGAGAAATATGCAAAAAAATAAAAATCAGGAAGGGGGCAAATACTTTACAATATATACATCGTACCATTCCCAGAATTCCAGGTGTGGATATTATTACATTGTTACAGCTTGGACAGTACTTGTGAGATCCCAATAGAAGCTGGAAATCACTGTAGTAGACACCACTACTACACTGCTACTACACCACTGCTATACCACTTACTAAACCACTACTACACCACTACTACACTGCTTACTAACCCACTACTACACTGCTTACTACACCGCTTACTACCCCACTACTACACCACTACTACACTGCTACTACACCACTACTACCCCACTACTACACCACTGCTACACCGCTTACTAACCCACTACTACACTGCTACTACACCACTGCTACACCGCTTACTAATCCACTATTACCCCACTACTACACCACTGCTACACCGCTTACTAACCCACTACTACACTGCTACTACACTACTGCCACACCGCTTACTAACCCACTACTACACCACTACTACTCTGCTACACTGCTTACTACCCCACTACTGCACCACTAATACACTGCCATACTGCTTACTACACCACCACTACACTGCTACTACACCACTACTACACCACTACTACACTGCTACACCTCTTAGTACCCCACTACTACACCACTACTACACTGCTACACCACTTACTACCCCCCACTACACCACTACTACACTGCTACTACACCACTACTACACCACTACTACACTGCTACACCGCTTACGACCCCACTACTACAGTGATCTGCACTAGCTTCTGGGTCATGTGCCGAGCTGCATTCTGAATACAGAAGGTCGGCCTCTGGGCATGAGCGCCATTCAGAGAATGATTTGCATTTACTCCACGAATGCAAAGCATTCTCTGATTGGACGAGGTGGAGGGTGTGATGTCACCATACCTCCCAACTTTCTGAGATGGGAATGAGGGACACCTATCAGCAAAAGTATGCAGGCATAGGACACACCCCCCTTGCTACGCCCCCTTAAAGGAGAATTGTACAAAAAAACAAGATTGGTTAAATCCAAAAGGGCTTTTTTTTTACTACTACTATTCCTTTATATTGGCTTTTGGAATTTACAATGAATTTACAAATGTGTCAATTTAGTGATCAGATGAAAGGTTTAGCACTGGGGAACACTTTTTGAAAGATAAGAAGTGCATTTTATATACAACTATATAGATCAGACCAAAATGAGGGACAAATGAGGAGGAATGAGGGACGGAGGGACATTGCTTCAAATCAGGGACAGTTGGGAGCTATGATGTCCCTGTCCCTCCTCTCCACCTCGTCCAATCACAGAACACCTGGCAATCAGAGTGTCTGGCCACCTGTGTTTCAGGATTCAGCAAGACAGCCATTCAGCATGGGACCCAGAGGATAGTAGAGAGTAGTAGCAGTGTAGTAGTGGTGTAGTAGTAGTGTAGTAGGGGGGTAGTAGTGGTGTAGTTGCAGTGTAGCAAAGGTGTAGTATTGCTGTAGTAGCGGTGTAGTAAAGATGTAGTAGTGGTTTAGTATTGCTGTAGTAATGGTGAAGTAGTGGTGCAGTATTGCTGTAGTAGCGGTGTAGTAAGATTGTAGTATTGTTGTAGTAGCAGTGTAGTAGCGGTGTAGTAAGAGTGTAGTATTGTTGTAGTAGCAGTGTAGTATTGCTGTAGTAGCGGTGTAGTAAGAGTGTAGTGTTGTTGTAGTAGCAGTGTAGTATTGCTGTAGTAGCGGTGTAGTAAGAGTGTAGTGTTGTTGTAGTAGCAGTGTAGTATTGTTGTAGTAGCAGTGTAGTAGCGGTGTAGTAAGAGTGTAGTGTTGTTGTAGTAGCAGTGTAGTACTGCTGTAGTAGCGGTGTAGTAAGGTGGTAGTAGTGCTGTAGTAGCAGTGTCTACTACATTGATTTCCATCTTCTAGAGGGATTCCACAAGTCTGGAATATACATAGTGGATCTAAGCTGGAACAATGTAACTATGTAATAAAATCCATACCTGGAATTCTTTTAATAAATACAAATAACATTGTTAGTGGATTTGGCTACATTGTTACGTAGTTATTTGGGTTAAAAAAAAGCCTACCAAGTTCCACCAATAGAAACAAATGAATAAATAAAAAGAAGCCCTCCATATACAGAACCCAATAGCCACAGCTGATCCAAAACAACAATGGAGGGCTCTCGTAGACTGGAAGGTCGATAGATGGGACATTGATATGGAAGTTATTGGGTCAGATCATTAAATCTCATATGTACTTATGTTGTTCTAATTCAGGATGATGGGTGGGGGAGGGGGGGGGGCTTGCGGCATTACCTACATCTGAGTCAATCCTATACAGATGGCTGTTGTCACTTTGTTACTTAATCCTGCCGTCTCCCCGGGTGTGACAGATGGAAAGGACAGTGATATATTACTCGTCTGGATGTCCCATCCTTCCTGTCTGACATCTTTCCAGGGAGATCATTAATGATTTTCTCCCCTCTCACGTTGTAATGTGGAGGAATATCCAATGTCACCGATCACATCCAACAATATTCGACACTTTGACTCGTACTGCGTCCCGATGTCCTTCAGGTCCTGGAACCCGTCATGTGATTGGGGGCCATCAGGCTTCGGGTTCTACTTTGGCCTCAGACGCTGGCCTTTGCATCGGAATGCAGCGGTGCTCAAGTGTATGCGTTTTGATTCAAATCACAGCAAATATCAGGCAAAGACCCAACGCCCCAAATACAAGAATATACCCAACACCCAAACACAAGACCCAACACCCAGCAAAGACCCAACAACAAGCAAAGACACAACAACAATCAAATACTTAAATACCCAACAACAACCAAAGACACAACAACAATCAAATACTTAACACCCAACAACAAGCAAAGACCAAACACCCAAACACAAGCAAAGACCTATCAACCAGCAAAGACCCAACACCCAACAAGAAGCATAGGCCCAGCACCCAAACACTCAAACACAAGCAAAGCCCCAACACCCAGCAAAGACACCCAACAACAAGCAAAGACCCAACACCCAAACAGAAGCAAAGGCCAAACACCCAAACACAAGCAAAGACCCAACAACCAGCAAATACCCAACACCCAACAACAAGCAACGACCCAACAACAAGTAAAGAAACAATACCCAAACACAAGCAAAGACCCAACAACAAGCAAAGAAACAACACCCAAACCTAAACAAAGACCCAACAACAAGCAAAGACCCAACACAAAACAAGCAAAAACTCAACACCCAACAAATGGCTTTGACTTTGCCTTCGACAAAAACATATCCCAACTCCACCTCCAGCAAACGCAACTCAAAGCAAGCCAAATGCAGCCTCGGACGCCGGCCTTTGCTTCGGAATGTATTAAGTGTATGCGTTTTGATTCAAATCACAGCAAATATCAAGCAAAGACCCAACACCCAAATACAAGAATATACTCAACACCCAAACACAAGCAAAGACCCAACACCCAACAACAAGCAAAGACCCAACACCCAACAACAAGCAAAGAACCAACATCCAACCACCAACACCCAACAAATGGCTTTGACTTTGCCTTCAATGAAAACATATCCAAACTGCACCTCCAGCAAATGCAACTCAAAGCAAGCCAAATGCAGCCTCAGGACTTTACCCACACTGCACCATCGAGGCAAATGGAAATCTGCTGATCTGTTTTGGGCATCTATTTGAAACGCATGTTCAAACACAGGAAGAAAATGCCCATACGGCCTAATGATGGTGTCAAATGGCGATACTTTATGGTGAATTTAAGTCTATTTTGTTCTCCATCTCTAAATGGAGGCACTTCTGTATCACAGGTCTTTATCAGGGATGAGCCAAGATGGAAAATTTCAAATTGTGAGGAAAGTCAGGAGACGGTGGAATGCATCGGAGTCAATGGGGAAGGTGAAATTATATTGTTTGCCAGCCATTTGGGGGTGCCTTGGAACTCACAAATTGTACTCCAATTTGCAAGATTTTATTAAATAAGGTTGATAGTCTACAAATTGTTAGAAAGTCTTTATTTTATGAAAGGAATACACTAAAGCAAAAGATTGCCCTGGGTGACCCTAACCTAGTTTCACATTGATCCAATAGTGAAATCTCGCATTGATTACCTCTCTGCATTTCCATCGTCGTTCCTTAACAGAAAAGAAAACTCCATGACCCAAAAACGTCACGTCACAAACTCCCCAAGGATCTAGCAGCAGTCTATATTTGGATGGCTTGACATTACCCAGGATGGTTAGACCTGGATAAAAGCCACGGATCCTTTTTTTTTCCTCCTGGATGCACCGGCCTTGCTTAAAATGACTCTGGCGAAGGTGAAATTTCCTTTTGTGTAATCTCGAAAGACCTTTGTGCACCTTGGCGAGATCGATACATTAATCTTATAGTCACATAACGGTATTTATACAACAGTGGAATGCCCTCGAACTGTCAAAGAGTCATGTGTGTGTGTTAGGCAAGCAACTTCTGTTTCAATTACAAAAAAAAAAAAAAAACAGAAGTCGATGCGTTTCAGAAGTGCAAGGAAGGTTGTATGTTTATGTTTGTGAAGGTTCTCATTTTTCCAGGTCATGACATAGTCATTTGTAGGTGGAGTGTGAGAAAAATTAGAAGGATCTTTAATAGACATTGTATCCCTGTGTCCTTCAAGCCCAGCAATTCGCTGTGACAGAGGCTTGTACATCCAAAAAACACTCAACAACTAAACGCCCGCAAAGACTCAACACCCAACAACAAGCAAAGTCCCAACTCCCAACATAAGCAAAGACCCAACACCCAACATAAGCAAAGATCCAACACCTAAACACAAGAATATGCTCAAATACCTAAATACAAGTAAAGACCCAACACCCAAACACAAGCAAAGACCCAACACCTAAACACAAGCAAAGACCCAACACCCAAACACAAGAATATACCCAACACCCAAACACAAGCAGAGACCCAACACCCAACTTTACTTGTCCGCCTCGCTGAAGTAGCAGGAGCTACAGGTTCTACTCTAAAATGGTTTACATCCTTCCTAGAGAATCGCTCCCAGACAGTGAAACTAGGAACATTCACCTCGGAAACCCGGGCAATCTCCTGCGGAGTCCCTCAAGGATCACCCTTGTCACCAGTACTATTCAACATATACATCCGCCCACTTCTCAATATCATCAGGAAAAACGATCTTTGCTTCCACTCATACGCTGACGACACCCAACTCTACCTTCGTATCAACGGACAAAAAGACCTTCATCAGCAATTACAGAAATGCTTCTCCTTAATAGACGACTGGATGACCACTAGCTCCCTCAAACTCAACGGATCAAAAACAGAACTTCTTCTCCTACAAGCTAACAAAAATTCCAAAATAAAGACTACATGGACACCTCCCACCATCCTTGGACAGACCATCTCCCCAAGCACCAAAGCCAAGAGTCTCGGAGTCATTTTTGACTCAGGAATGACAATGGATGCACAAATAGGATCAGTGGTGAGCGGATCCCACCATCTTCTCCGCCAACTACGTAGACTCATCCCCTTCATCCCAGAAGAGGACAAAGCGGCAGTTGTGGGAACAATCATCAATTCCCGACTCGACTACGCAAATTCGCTCTACGTAGGACTACCTCAATATCAGCTTGCGCGCTTACAACTCATCCAAAACACGGCGGCAAGACTGTTAACAGGAAAAAAACCCTGGGAATCCATCTCCCCCTCCCTAAAGAGCCTACACTGGCTAACCGTGATGAATCGGATCACATTCAAGACCCTCTGCCTCACCCACAAATGCGTACAAGGAAACGCCCCACCATATCTCCGCGAGAAAATAAAACACTACACACCGAATCGCAGTCTTCGATCAGCTAACCAAAACCTCCTCCTCATTCCCAAATACCGCTACAAAGCAAAGGGAGAACGAAGATTCGCAGTCCAAGGACCTCGACTATGGAACGCTCTTCCTACCAACATCCGCATGGAAGAAAACCACCAGGCCTTCAGAAAAAAACTAAAGACCTTCCTTTTCTGAGAAGCTGACATCAGAGAATGCATCCAGCGCCTTGAGGCGATTCAGTTCGCATTTGCAGCGCTTTATAAATCATTCATTCATTCATTCATTCATTCATTCATTCACCCAAACACAAGCAGAGACCCAACACCCAAACACAAGCAGAGACCCAGCACCCAAACACAAGCAAAGACCCAATTCCCAAACACACCTCATAGGATCCTCCACCTCTTATGGTCCTCCACCTCTCATGATCCTCCTTTTCTTATGGCCCTCCACCTCTTATGGTCTTCCAACCCCTTACGGTCTTCCACCTCTTACTGTCCTCCACCCCTTACAATCCTCTACCTCTTAAGGTCCTTCACCTTCTATGGTCCTCCAACCCCTTATGGTCCTCCACCTCTTACGATCCTCCACCTAATATGGTCCTCTACCTCTTATGATCCCCACCCCCTTACAGTCCTCCACCTTTTATGATCCTCCATTTCTTATGGCCCTCCACCCCAAACAGGAATTCAGACATACAAGATAAAGAGACCTCAATTTGCAGTTACAGAGGTCTATATGTGTCACTGTTCTGAAGAAATCCTCAGCCCCTCCAGAGCGATTTTCATAAAGCCCCGGATACGTGCCAAGGTGGAACAATATTTGCAATGTTAATACGTGCAATTAAATAAATCACATAATATGCAGAAATCATTCTGACTTTTTATTTAAACATTTAAAGCTTTTAAATCCAAAAGAGATGTGGTCAATCACTGGTCAATCACAATTACATTGGTGGTCAGTGGGAAGAATGTTCCTTACATTGGTGGTCAGTGGGAAGAATGTTCCTTACATTGGTGATTAGTGAGAAGAATGTTCCTTACATTGGTGGTCAGTGGGAAGAATGTCCCTTACATTGGTGATCAGTGAGAAGAATGTCCCTAACATTGGTGGTCTTTGGGAAAAATGCTCCTTACATTGGTGATCAGTGGGAAGAATGTTCCTTACATTGGTGGTCTTTGAGAAGAATGTCCCTTACATTGGTGATCAGTGAGAAGAATGTCCCTAATATTGGTGGTCTTTGGGAAGAATGTTCCTTACATTGGTGATCAGTGAGAAGAATGTTCCTTACATTGGTGGTCAGTGGGAAGAATGTTCCTTACATTGGTGATCAGTGAGAAGAATGTTCCTTACATTGGTGATCAGTGAGAAGAATGTCCCTAACATTGGTGGTCTTTGGGAAGAATGTTCCTTACATTGGTGATCAATGAGAAGAATGTTCCTTACATTGGGGATCAGTGAGAAGAATGTTCCTTACATTGGTGATCAGTGAGAAGAATGTTCCTTACATTGGTGATCAGTGAGAAGAATGTTCCTTACATTGGTGATCAGTGAGAAGAATGTTCCTTACATTGGTGATCAGTGGGAAGAATGTTCCTTACATTGGTGATCAGTGAGAAGAATGCTCCTTACATTGGTGATCAGTGAGAAGAATGTCCCTAACATTGGTGGTCTTTGGGAAGAATGTTCCTTACATTGGTGATCAGTGAGAAGAATGTCCCTAACATTTGTGGTCTTTGGGAAGAATGTTCCTTACATTGGTGACCAGTGAGAAGAATGTTCCTTACATTGGTGATCAGTGAGAAGAATGTTCCTTACATTGGTGATCAGTGAGAAGAATGTTCCTTACATTGGTGATCAGTGAGAAGAATGCTCCTTACATTGGTGATCAGTGAGAAGAATGTTCCTTACATTGGTGATCAGTGAGAAGAATGTTCCTTACATTGGTGATCAGTGAGAAGAATGCTCCTTACATTGGTGATCAGTGAGAAGAATGTTCCTTACATTGGTGGTCAGTGAGAAGAATGTCCCTTACATTGGTGATCAGTGAGAAGAATGCTCCTTACATTGGTGATCAGTGAGAAGAATGTTCCTTACATTGGTGATCAGTGAGAAGAATGTCCCTTACATTGGTGATCAGTGGGAAGAATGTTCCTTACATTGGTGATCAGTGAGAAGAATGTTCCTTACATTGGTGATCAGTGAGAAGAATGTTCCTTACATTGGTGATCAGTGAGAAGAATGTTCCTTACATTGGTGATCAGTGGGAAGAATGTTCCTTACATTGGTGATCAATGAGAAGAATGTTCCTTACATTGGTGGTCAGTGGGAAGAATGTTCCTTACATTGGTGATCAGTGAGAAGAATGTTCCTTACATTGGTGATCAGTGAGAAGAATGTTCCTTACATTGGTGATCAGTGAGAAGAATGTTCCTTACATTGGTGATCAGTGAGAAGAATGTTCCTTACATTGGTGATCAGTGAGAAGAATGTTCCTTACATTGGTGATCAGTGAGAAGAATGTTCCTTACATTGGTGATCAGTGAGAAGAATGTTCCTTACATTGGTGATCAGTGGGAAGAATGTTCCTTACATTGGTGATCAGTGAGAAGAATGTTCCTTACATTGGTGATCAGTGGGAAGAATGTTCCTTACATTGGTGATCATTGAGAAGAATGTTCCTTACATTGGTGATCAGTGAGAAGAATGTTCCTTACATTGGTGATCAGTGAGAAGAATGTTCCTTACATTGGTGATCAGTGAGTAGAATGTTCCTTACATTAGTGATCAGTGAGAAGAATGCTCCTTACATTGGTGATCAGTGGGAAGAATGTACCTTACATTGGTGATCAGTGAGAAGAATGTTCCTTACATTGGTGATCAGTGAGAAGAATGTTCCTTACATTGGTGATCAGTGGAGAAGAATGTTCCTTACATTGGTGATCAGTGAGAAGAATGTTCCTTACATTGGTGATCAGTGGGAAGAATGTTCCTTACATTGGTGATCAGTGGGAAGAATGTCCCTTACATTGGTGATCAGTGAGAAGAATGTTCCTTACATTGGTGATCAGTGGGAAGAATGTCCCTTACATTGGTGATCAGTGAGAAGAATGTTCCTTACATTGGTGATCAGTGAGAAGAATGTTCCTTACATTGGTGATCAGTGAGAAGAATGTTCCTTACATTGGTGATCAGTGGGAAGAATGTCCCTTACATTGGTGATCAGTGAGAAGAATGTTCCTTACATTGGTGATCAGTGGAGAAGAATGTTCCTTACATTGGTGATCAGTGAGAAGAATGTTCCTTACACTGGTGATCAGTGAGAAGAATGTTCCTTACATTGGTGATCAGTGAGTAGAATGTTCCTTACATTAGTGATCAGTGAGAAGAATGCTCCTTACATTGGTGATCAGTGGGAAGAATGTTCCTTACATTGATGATCAGTGAGAAGAATGTTCCTTACATTGGTGGTCAGTGAGAAGAATGTTCCTTACATTGGTGGTCAGTGAGAAGAATGTTCCTTACATTGGTGATCAGTGAGAAGAATGTCCCTTACATTGGTGATCAGTGAGAAGAATGTTCCTTACATTGGTGATCAGTGAGAAGAATGTTCCTTACATTGGTGATCAGTGAGAAGAATGTTCCTTACACTGGTGGTCAGTGAGAAGAATGCTCCTTACATTGGTGGTCAGTGGAAAGAATTTGACCCTTACAGACTGCTAAAATAGATCATTGTTGCTGCTGACTTGGCCAAGTAGTGTATGCCCAGGACTATGTAGGCACCATCAGATGGGCAGTCAACCAGCTACAGCTCAAGGAACCCCTAGCATCATCTAGAGGAACCCTATGGTTCTGTGGAACCTTGATTCAGAGTGGCTCCCATAGAGTGTCACTTCAAAGATGGCGGCACCCAGCAGCAATCTCAGAGCTTTTGAATGTCTATACAAGGGAGGATTTTACAGGTAAATAACATGAATAATATGTGTTAAATTCGTATGTAACCTCATTGCAAGATTGCTGTTGAAATTGTGCGAAGGGGTTAAACCTACCATCCAAGATCCACCAATTTTTTAGCCATCTATCACTAAGCTACCTCCTGGACTCTTGAAGATCAACCATCTAAGGTTACATTTTGTTACATGTGAGTGCAGTATTTCCAGTGGGGGGGGGGGGGGGGGGGGGGGGGGGGGTCATTTGTCACAGATTGCTGGCTCACTTTAGGTAAGGCATATAAGGCCCCTGTGGCATACTACCCGACCCTTCTGTCCTACAGTTCACGCCTTAATGCGCTTTGCACAGCCCCCTTGCTTTTAGGTTTGCATTGTGCCCTTCCCTAAAAGTGTAAAGTTGGATCGCTGATAAGATTAACAAAAGATGATTGATGAGAACAATTAGCTGAGCTCTCGGCACCCCCAGGCAACAAAGCCGCAAATAGCTGAGAGTCCAGTTTCACATAATGCTCCTCACACCTTCCCTTCGCTTCTCCAAGGTTCTTCTATAGGGCCAGCTGAAACCAGGCATAGAAATATATATTTATAAGGTACAAAGGGACTTTTATAATCCATACAAGGTGTATGTTTGTCAGTGAGAGTAAATAGCGCGGGTGACACGTAGCTTAGTGAAGGCCAACCGTTCCACCGGCTTGGACACCTTCAAGTGGGGAAAGCAAACAAGGCCGCTAATGACCAACATCATTCAGCCTGTCAGAGGGGACAATGGCCCCCTCCATGTTTATATATGATGAAAACTTATATTTCATACGGAATATGTCTATAGGCAAATACAGCTGGCGATATAGAAAGGACCAACCTTCCTTGTGAACCTTCCTTCCTAACACCCAAAGTGTCAAAGTATAACGATAGACAACTTCACACGTGGTCATTGCTCAGTCAAAAGAGGACATTCTATGGTACTCATAGGAATGCACTTGAAATTCTAAAGTAGAATTTCATTCTAAGCCCTGGTTAACACTTGTGCGGGTAGTGCGGCCCGAATGGCCTGCCATGCCTGCATTTCCCGCAAAAAAAAAAAAAAGGTGTTTCCAAAAATGCGGCCTCGGGGAAATCGCATGGTGCTTTTGACCATGTGACTTCCCTATGGTTCCCACACGCGCAAGTGGGCAAGTGTGAACCTAGCTTAGATGTTTTTCTAGGTAGATTTGGGCATATGTAAGTAGATTTGTGCATTTTTAGGTAGATTTGGACAGTTTGGGGTAGATTTGGGTAGATGTGGGTAGATTTGAGCAGATTTGGGTAGATGTGGGCAAATGTGGGCTGATTTGGGTAGATTTGGACAGTTTGGGGTAGATTTGGGCAGATCAGGGTAAATGTGGGCAGACAGGACAGATTTGGGTAGATATCGGTAGATTTTTGTAGAACCGGGCAGATTTGGGTAGATTGGGCAGTCTTTAATAGATTTGGGCAGATTTAGGTAGATTTGGGTGGATGTGGACAGATTTGGGTAGATTTTGGCAGGTTCGGGTAGATGTGGGCAGATTTGGGTAGATTTGGACAGACTTTGATAGACCTGGGCAGATTTGGGCAGATTTTGGCAGATTTGGGCAGGTTTGGGTATATTTGGGTAGATGTGGGCAGATTTGGGTACATTTGGGCACATTTAGGTAGATTTGGGCAGATTTGAGCATATTTGGTCAGGTTTGGGTAGATGTGGGCAGTTTGGGGTAGATTTGAGCAGATTTGGGTAGATGTGGGCAGATTTGGACAGATTTGGGTACATTTGGGCACGTTTAGGTAGATTCAGGCAGATTTGAGCATATTTGGTCAGATTTGGGTAAAGGTGGGCAGTTTGGGGTAGATTTGAGCAGATATGGGTAGATGTGAGCAAATGTGGGCAGATTTTGGTAGATTTGGGCATATTTAGGTAGATTTGGTCAGATTTGGGTAGGTGGGGGCAGTTTGAGGTAGATTGAGCAGATTTGGGAAGATGTGGGCAGTTTGGGGTAGATTTGAGCAGATTTGGGTAGATGTGGGCAGATTTGGGTAGATTCGGGCAGATTTGGGTAGTTTTGGACAGTTTGGAGTATATTTGGGCAGATGTGGGCAGATTTGGGTAGATTTTTGTAGAACTGGGCAGACTTGGGTAGATTTGGGCAAACTTTGATAGATTTGGACAGATTTGAGTATATTTGGGTGGATGTGGACAGATTTATGTAGATTTGGATAGATGTGGGGAGCTTTGAGTAGATTTGGTCAGATTTGGGTGAGTGTGAGCAGATTTGGGTAGATTTGGATGGATGTGGGCAGATTTGGGTAGATTTGGATGGATGTGGGCAGATTTGGATGGATGTGGGCAGATTTGGGTGGATATGGTCAGATTTGAGTAGATATGGTCAGATTTAGGTGAGTGTGAGCAGATTTGGGCAGATTTGGGTGGATGTGGGCAAATTTGGGTGATGTAAGCAGGTTTTTGCAGATTTGGGCAAATATGGGTAGATTTGGGTAGATTTTGGCATATTTGGTCAGATTTGGGTGAATGTGAGCAGATTTAGGCAGATTTGGGTGGATGTGGGCAGATTTGGGTGGATATGGGCAGATTTGAGTAGATATGGTCAGATTTGGGTGGGTGTGAGCAGATTTGGGTAGATTTGGGCAGATTTGGGTAGATTTGGGCAGATTTGAGTAGATATGGTCAGATTTGGGTGAATGTGAGCAGATTTAGGCAGATTTGGGTAGATTTGGGCAGATTTGGGTGGATGTGGACAGGAAGCTATGTACAGCACCCTGCCAGCCCCTCCCACCAGCCATGACCCGCCTGCCTTGCACAGAGAAGCACAGAGGCCCACTAAAATAAGGTCTGTAACGAAAAGGGAAGGAAACCTTCCTAAGAGCCAGTTTACTGCTTGCATGAGGACTGAGGGCTCTTGAGAGGTGCAATGACCCCTCCCGCCAGTCATGATCAGCCTGCACTGCATAGAGAAGCCTAGGGACCTCACTAGATTTATAATAAGGTATTTAATAAGAATGAAAAAATTATGGTGGGGGGGGGGGAGAAGTCAAGGAAGGCAAAATATAAGCAGATTAAATCAGATGGACTCTTTGATGGTTTCATATTTCTACATTGAGTCTAAGTGTTGCTAAGAAAGTTTGAGATGTCAAAGGTGACGGAAGGAGACATGAAAGGGCAAGCACCTAGACAGGTAGGACAGTGCAGAGGTCGGCCTAGACGTAGGAAGGCCTGGAGAGAGATTAATGATGCCGGTCTTGGCTTTTCATAGAGGAGCAGACGGCATGTCGCTGTTCCTGTCATATGGTGGCCCTTCCATGGTCTAGGAGCTTGGTGACACCTGAGACAATGCGACCTTCAGAGCATGAAGAGCCGGTTTTGTTTGCAAGGCTCTTATTTTACTGGGGAGGTGAAGACACAGAATCCCTCTCTGGTCGCAGCAACAAAGGAGCCCTTTTGTGGGTAACACCTCCCCCTGTAAACGTTCTCATTGAGGCCGTATTAACCTCTGGAGCTCCTCCAGCCTCTGAAGGTAGAAATGTCCTCGCCGGGGGAACATCCCGATCAGAACACTTTTACTGTTCCGGTGCGTCTGTTTGTAAACATGGAACATCAATCTGCCTTTCATCTGTTCAGTACAAAGGTGCCAGCGCGCGGTTTGCGGGTGTTTTTTTTTTTTTTTACGGCATCGGGCTTTATGGAGAATTTATTCTTCTCGCCGGAGACTATCGAGTGCCGGAAATTACCATATTATTATACAATCATGAGAAATCTGTGCACACAGATCCCAGATACACATGGAATTTACACTCGTTTGAATAAATCTAGAGCCTCAAAGCCCAACTAAACAATAAATACATTGCCCTGTAAAATTTGAAGGGAGCTCAACCCTGCCGCATTACGTGACCAAACCGGCAGGATCTAAAGCCGAGTTTACCCTGCTTATGTTTTACATTCTCTGGTTCCTCCCTCCTCCATCATGAAATAAAGCATTTCTGTTTTTTTGTGACATACCTTACTTAAGGCCTAGTGATGTCCTCACTGGGTCTCTGTGCTTCTCTATGCAGTGCAAGCAAATCATGGCTGGTGGGATTGGCCGACAGGGTGCTGTAGATAGCTTCCCGAAAACATCACAGCACCCTGCTTCAGTACTTCCTCTCAAGAGCCTTCAGCCCTGATACAAGCAGTGGGCTTTTAGGTGCAATAACACACACAGACCAGGTGCGATGAAAGAACTTGTGTTAAAATAATGCAAAGACAGTTCACAATAAACCCGGCAGAGAGACAACCCAACCGGGAACACTCACAGATCCACCAGCGTGTAAAGAGCAGGTTTCAGCCATACTGACAGCGCCTGTTAGGAGGGGCAGAATTTGGCCTGGCCGTCTTGTGCCCAAATGGGAAGATATCCAGAGAGCCCTACGCTTACCCTCCTCATCAGGAACCTTTCTTTGCCGCTAGTTCTTTCCCTACCAGGCGGGGTATCTGTCCCTACTCTACCAAATTGGAAGAATGCGCGCCAAGCCTGGGAGTCAGGGATTTAAATAGGCTCCTGCCTGACCAAAGATGGCTGCCAGAGTCACAGCAGCAGCATCCAATTGGATCGCTTCCCAGTGAATCAGGAAACCATAGAGGAACAATGTTCCTCTTGACTTCCTCTCCAACTGCAGTGCTACTGCAGAAGAGCGCCACCTGCAGTGGAGAAAGTAGACTGCACCTGCCTACAGGCTGGCCTTTAGGAGTGGCTATGCAAAAATCAAAATGCCTTGATGGGTGGATGTCAGTCTGGAGGAGTGGGCATTCATAGGCAGGCTGTATTTACATAGGTAACACCTAAATGTGATGCTGAGCCTCCATGGCTGAAAGAACTGAAGTCCAATGAATGAAAGAGGAGGACCAGGGACAGTCAGGCTGGGAAGGAAAGAGATAGATGATGCTGGAACATCCTCCAGCCAGGAAGTGAGGCGCAGATTCTAATATACATTGTGAAAAACACATCCTCTGGTGCCCTCAGCAAAGGGGGTATCTCTGAACCTTCTTGAGAGACCATGGACAATCTTAGCATTCCAAAACCTAAAAAAAATATGTGCTTCTGGACAGTACTGGAGAGTCTTCTCAAAGGATTTGGGATTCTAAACTTTTTTAGGATCTCTAAAGGAGACCCAGATATGACACTTTTGTCTAGGTGTTTGTGGACACCTGACCAGCACACCTATACGAGTTGTTGGACACCCCATTCCAAAACCATGGCCATTAATATAGAGTTGCCCACTTTGTGGCTATAACATCCTCCAGTCTTCTAGGAAGAGTTTCCACAAGATTTTGGAGGGTGTCTGTGGGAATTTGTGCCCATTTGTGGGATCAGGTATTGATGTTAGATGAGAAGACACGGCTCACATGTTGGACCTCATGTTGGGCGCCAAAAAAAAGACCTGGCTCACAGGTTGGACCTCATGTTGGGTGCCAATAAAAGGACCTTGCTCACAATCAGTGTTCCAATTCATCACAAAGGTGATCCCTAGGAGTTTGTGGACACATGACCAGTACACCTATATAATCTTGTTGGACATCCTATTCCAAAGCTATGCGTGCCCCCCCTTCACCTTCCATGGCCATTGATAAGGAGTTGCCCCCATTGTAGTTTTAACATCCTCTACTATTCTGGGACAGCTTACCACAAGATTTTGAAGGGTGTCGGTGGAAATTTGTACCATATGTGAGGTCAGGTACTGATGGTGGATGAGAAGATCTGGATCACCATCAGCATTCCAAATCATCCCAAAGGTGTTCACTAGGGTTGAGGTCAGGGCTCTCTGCAGGACACTCAAGTTCCTCCATGACCTCAAACCTACTGAACACCTTTGGGATAAGAAGAACTCTTTCCAAAAGTGTTCTGTGTGGATAAGGGCAGGTACTGATGTTGGATAAGAAGACCTTATGCCAAAGGCCTTCCAAAAGTAGACTTGAGGTCAGGGCTATGTGCAAGACACTTCAGTTCATCCACACCAAACTGGTCACACCATGTCTTTGTGGAGATGTTGGTTGAGAAGACCAGACTCATTCCAATTCATCCCAAAGGTGTTCAGTAGGGTTGAGGTCAGGGCTCTGTGAAGGACACTCAAGTTCCTCCCCACCAAACTGGCCAAACCATGTCTTTATGAAGCTGCCTTTGTACACAGGACTCATGTTTCAATCCATCCCTGTCATGTACTTGGTAGAGGTGGATGAGAGGGCTTCACTTACACCTCATGTCCAATACCCCTTGTAGCTTGTGATAGGGTGTAGCAGGACGAGCAATGGCACAGGTGCCCATGGTGGGTGTGGATGCAGCAGATGATCTGGAAATAGTCTGGATACTGCAGAAATGCTAGAGGGTTCAGGCAGGATCTGAGCAGAATTATGGTATACCAATTAGGCACAGGAACATGAAGGAGAAAAAAGCAGAACTGTAGGCAGGGCGACAGAGGTATTATTTCGAAGAGTAGAAGCAAAGTCAAAATCCAGGCCAATGTCGCGATCAGTCAGGAGCGAGGTACCAAAACAGCAGGAAGATGGTGAAATTAGGATTCAAGCCAAGCAACTGGAGATACGAGTACAAATAAAGCCTGGAGGCACATTGGGTCAATCACAAGAGAAGAGACGTGCAGGTCGGATCACAGGAAGAGCTAAGGATCCCTTGGCAACTTTCCTAGGTACTGCTGAGTTTTAATTAGGTTGATTGGCATCAAAGGTGCTCAGTAAAGGTCAGGGCACTGTGCATGACACTTGAATTTCTCCACACCAGTAGATTTGAGGTCCAAAGTTGTTCATTAGGGTTAAGGTCCAAAGGTGTTCAGTAGGGTGGAGGTCAGAGATCTATGCAAGACGCTTGACTTCCTCCATGCTGGAACAGAAAAGGATCTTCACCAAACTCTTACCACAAGGTTGGAAGAACACGCGTGTCTACAATGTCTTTGTATGATGTAGTATTAACAGTACCCTTCACTGGAGACACCTGAACTCTATGATTTAAAGGGGGATCCGCATAGGTTAGGCAAGCCATTTTCCACCAGGGTCCTATGGAATCCTAGGGTTCCTCCACAGGTTTCTAGGGGTTCCTTTATAATCCCATTGAACTACCCCCCATTTAATGGCGCTTGCACCGTTCCAGAGCCAAAGCCACTTGACAGAGTGACAACAGAGACCTTTCTTTTTTTTAGCTGTGTGTAAGGGTGGCATTCAGATCACTACAGTAAGGGCAGCATTTTTACCACTGACCCCCCAATAGATTGGTTTTAGCAGGGGTTCCTTGAGATTTGGACAAAATATTTGAAGTGTTCCCCTGGGGTAAAAAAAGGTTTAGAAGAGCTGGGATAAGCCATATTTCACATGATTTTGGAGAGCCTGAGACTGTAGGTACATTTTCTCCCACTAGATGTCACCACAGAACCAGGTATTGCACATGGGTCTCACTTGGGGCATTTTGCATGATTGGTAGAAGATGTCATTATTTATGTTTTGAAGGACTTAACGTAAAGTAAATATATTTAACGGATAATGGCAAATAATGAAAGAAGTACAGGAAAAAGTCATCCATCAGTTCTCATTTCTAAAGAATACCATTAACAATAGATATGTTTCATATGGAGCAACTATGGGATAGTTTATTGGTAAGCTTTATGTTTGAATATGTTTGCAGGGATTAGAGGCAATGAATACTTTACTATTTGTCTCTGTGTACATATGTAAGGGTGACCCTGAAGAAAAATTCTTTAAAGAGAAATAGTGTTGGCTTGTATGAAGATGAATGAGAAAAATGTACTTCATCTGAATGTATTTGAAGGAGTTGCATTGTGATGAGTTTTTGTCCATCCAATTGAGACTTTTTATTCATCGGAACAGAAAGGGATATTGTAATTCTATCTACAATATTAGGTTACAATGTACTTAAAACTTTGTCCCTGAAGCACCCTGAAGCCCCATCTCTGGCCCTGAAGACCCCTAGAAGCCGCACTTCTGTTCCTGAAGCCCCTTCAAAGCTTGACCTCTGTCTCTGAGGCTCCCTCGATGACAGAGGTCTTTACCTGAAGCCCCATAGAAACCACACCTCCATCCCTTAAGCACCCTTGAAGCCCTACCTCTGTCCCTGCAAGCCCCATATCCATCCCTGAAGTCCTCCTTAATTTTCACCTCTAGCCCTGTAGCCCCCTGAATCCCCATCCCCATTGCCATCCCTAAAGCTCCCTTGAATTCCATCCTCCATCCCTGAAGCATCCTCAAAGCCCCACCTTTGTCCCTGAAGCTCCCTTAAAGCCCCATCTCTATCTCTGAAGCTCCCTTGAAGCTCCACCTCCTTTCCTAAAGCTCCCTCGAAGCCCAACTCCATCCACAAAGCTCCTTTGAAGCCCATCTCTATCCCTGAAGCCCCATCTCTACCCCTGAAGTTCCCTTGAAGCCTCACCTCCATTCCTGAAGCTTTCTCAAAGCCCAGGTCTATCCAATAAGCGCCCTTGAAGACCATCTCTATCTCTATAGCTCCCTTGAAGCCTCATTTCCATCCCTGAAACTCCCTAGGAGACCAACTCCACCCTTCAAGCTCCTTAGAAACCCATCTCTATCCCTAAAGCTCCATCGAAGCCCAAATCCATCCCTGAATTTCCCTTGAAGCCCATCTCCATATGTGAAGCTCCTTTGAAGCCCCACCTCCATCCCTGAAGCTCCATTGAAGCCCAAATCCATCCCTGAAGCTCCCTTGAAGCCCATCTCTATCCATGAAGCTCCCTTGAAACTCCACTTCCATCCCTGAAGCTCCATAAAAGACCAACTCCATCCCTGAAGCTCCCTAGAACCCCATCTCTATCCCCGAAGCTCCATTGAAGCCCATCTCTATCCCTAAAGCTCCCTTGAAGCCCACCTCCATCCCTGAAGCTCCCTCGAAGCCCATCTCTATCCATTAAGCTCCACCTCCATTCCTCGAAGCGCCCTCGAAGCCCAACCTCATCCCTGAAGCTCCCTAGAACCCCCATCTCTATCCCTGAAGCTCCCTTGAAGTCCATCTCTATCCCTGAAGCTCCCTCAAAGCCCAACTCCATTCCTGAAGCTCCCTTGAAGCAATCCATTTATCATGAATGGGGCTACCAATGCAATTCAATAGACCAATGAATGCACAGGCTCCTTTTTTAAAAAATTCTGATGCACCCCAACACACCACAACATGTAGTATATACGCCGCGGTGTGCTGCTGTGCGTCATGCATTGGCAGCCACTGTACATAGCGTTGGTGAGCCATTTAACGAACGCGCAGTTTGATATGTAGTCACATAGTTACATAGTAGGTGAGGTCAAAAAAAGACACAAGTCCATCAAGTCCAACCTACGTGTGTGATTATATGTAATGTCATCTGAATGAACCCTCCATTTCATTCAACCCTACAGGGAACAAAGAAGATTACAAGGCAGACAAAACCTGCTTGTGTCATTTAACAGCCAAAATCACATTCGTCCTCAGGATAAAAAAATAAATAAATTTAAAATGTTAAAAGTAATAAAAAAATAAAAATTAAATATAACATGAAAATTAAAAATAAAATTATTAATAAAAAATAATATATTAAAAAATAAATAAAGATGTTAAAAAAATAAATAAATAAAAATGTCAAAACCTGCTTGTGTCATTTAACAGCCAAAATCACATTTGTCCTCAGGATAAAAAATAAAAAATAAAAATAAATTTAAAATGTTAAAAATAATAAAATAATAAAAATTAAATATAACATGAACATTAAGAATTAAATTATTAATAAAAAATAATATATTAAAAAATAAATAAAGATGTAAAAAAATAAAAATGATTAATAATAAATAATAATATATTAAATAAAAAAAATAATAATAACATTTATTATTAATGAAAAAAAAATTTAAAAAAATGTAATTTCTCCTCGCCCAGCTGTCTGGCAGCGAAGAGGTTACAGTTACAGATCCTGTTCTCGGTGGAAGGGCTGGGAAAAAAAAACTCTGTGTCGGGTATTGTTTGACTTCCCCGTGATTCATTAATACTAGGCGGCTCATAAAAGTGGGCTACTGTTTCCAAATCCCATTAGACACATTTAAATCACACTTACCAGCCCTCATTAAATGAAGGCGACCGGGTCACAGTTATTGACACCCTATTGCTAAGATAGCCCCTTGTTGTAAGCGACTCCCTTTTTAAAAAATGTATCTTGTTACCGCTAACGGTCCTAATTACAGAATTATAATTAGGTACAGATGCTTAGGATGACATCACCGGGCGCGGGGACTCCGATATCCTGCATCCCAGTAAATCACCGCTAGTCTTTTAAGTGGTTTTCTTTCGTTAACATACCTATGTAAACCATCACAATAAAGAAATAAAACAAGTGCTAAGAGATTTACTACGAGAAGTATCAGTCCTCTCGTTAAGTGGCTCAAATAGGCTTCTGGAGAAAGACTTTCCCACGTCAACGTAGTACAGTATGGGGGCCAGAATTATGAGGACCCCCCCTTCAAACGATTGGGTTCAGATGTTTCCAGTGACGGGTACTCTACAACATGCAAGGTCATTATAGACCAGCCATTGGCAAGCAGGGTTCTTTGGGTTCCTCCAGAGGTCACTAGGAGTTCCTTAAAACCCAACTCTGGGCAACTAAAAAAAAATGATCCCTTTGCAGTGGGGCTGTTCCTGTAGTGCAAAAAAAAAAAAAAGTGGCCCTTTGTTTAGAAAGTTTGGAGACTTCTACCCTAGACCAAGACCAGCACATAACCTTTGATGGTCTTGGTCTAGGGCAGGAGTCTCCAAACTTTCTAAACAAAGGTCCACTTCTTTTTGTCCATCAGGCTTTAGGGGGGGCTGGACTGTAAAGAGTGGAAATAGAAAATGCCCCACCCTTGGTTTTCGGTGGGAAGATTAGTGCCCCATTGTTGGTGCCAGTGGGAGGAAACATGCTTGAATGTTGGTATTAAAGGGAGGATAAGGGCCCCATCATTGGTATCAGTGGGAGGAATGATGTCCCATCATTGATATCAGTAGGAGGAATAGTGCCCCATCATTGGTGTGAGTTGGAGGAATAGTGCCCTATCATTGGTGTCAGTGAGAGCAATAGTGTCCCATCATTGGTGTCAGTGAGAGGAATAGTGTCCCATCATTGGTATCAGTGGGGGGGATAGTGTCCCATCATTGGTGTCAGTGGGAGGAATAGTGCCCCATCATTGGTGTGAGTGGGAGGAATAGTGCCCATCATTGGTATCAGTGGGAGGAATAGTGTCCCATCATTGGTGTCAGGGGGAGGAATAGTGTCCCATCATTGGTGTCAGTGAGAGGAATAGTGTCCCATCATTGGTATCAGTGGGGGGGATAGTGTCCCATCATTGGTGTCAGTGGGAGGAATAGTGCCCCATCATTGGTATCAGTGGGAGGAATAGAGTCCCATCATTGGTGTCAGTGGGAGGAATAGTGCCCCATCATTGGTATCAGTGGGAGGAATAGTGCCCCATCATTGGTATCAGTGGGAGGAATAGTGTCTCATCATTGGTGTCAGTGGGAGGAATAGTGCCCCATCATTGGTGTCAGTGGGAGGAATAGTGTCCCATCATTGGTATCAGTGGGGGGAAGAGTGTCCCATCACTGGTATCAGTGGGAGGAATAGTGCCCCATCATTGGTATCAGTGGGAGGAATAGTGCCCCATAATTGGTGTCAGTGGGAGGAATAGTGCCCCATCATTGGTATCAGTGGGAGGAATAGTGCCCCATCATTGGTATCAGTGGGGGGAAGAGTGCCCCATCATTGGTATCAGTGGGAGGAATAGTGCCCTATCATTGGTATCAGTGGAATAGTGCCCCATCATTGGTATCAGTAGGAGGAATAGTGCCCCATCATTGGTATCAGTGGGAGAAATAGCAATCCATCATTGTCAGTGGATGAAGTGGTGCCCCAAGGGCTGGATAAAGGTGAGCATAGCTGAGGGGCGTATTCTAGCTGAGGGGCTGCAGTTTGAATACCATTTGTCTGGGGGAACCAAAACAAATATTTGCGATTCTCCAAGCCACAGATCTAGGGTTCTGATGTCATCAAAACCAAAGCAGGGTCCATAGCCATACACTGGATGTGATGACACTAAGGGACAGCCTACGACAGGAGCATTGGGGAGTGCCATAGGATCAGATAACTGTTCCACCTCTACCCTTGACAAAACCAGGTATTAACCCTTGCAGTGTGGGTGCAAGGAATAATTTTTAATTGCCCAGAGTTGGGCTTTTTAGTTGTGGCTCATTGGCTACACATTTGATGGTGCCTCCATAGTTCCAAGGCCAACGCCACATTAGCAGAGCCAACCCCAAGACACCAATGTGCAATTTTTAGCTGCCCGGAAGCGTGGCATTGTGTGTGTTAAGGATGACGTTATACCCATTGACTCCCAAATGAATCTGTTTTTAGCAAAGGTCTTCCTGAGATCTGGAATTTATCTCAAGGGTTCCTGTAGGGTAAAAAGGTTGAGAAAAGCTGGTTTAGACAATTGTGTTCGCCAAACCTTCCATTTGGTGAAGACCCTTTTCTTTTCCAGCTTGACTGTGCCCCTTTGTATAAAGCCAGCTCCTCAAAGGTATAGTTTGACCTACTGTATCTGGTGTAAAGGAACTTGAGTCATGAGCACCTTTGGAATTAATTGGAGTGCCAATTGTAAGCCAGCTGCAACTCGAGTGTCCTGCACAGAGCCCTGACCTCAACCCTACTGTACACCTTTGGAATGAATTGGAACACCGATGGTGAGCCAGGCCTTCTCATCCAACATCAGTACCTGACCTCACAGATGGGCACGAATTCCCACAGACACCCCCCCAAAATCTTGTGGAAAGTCTTCCTAGAAGTGTGGAGGATGTTATAGTCCCAAAGACAGGAGCCCTTTCTATTTTAATGTCCTCAGAGGGGGAAGGGGCAACTCCATATTATTGACCATGGTTTTGGAATTGGATGCCCATAAACTCATATATGTGTGATGTGAGATGTGAGAAAGTTGAGGGTGCTGCACAGAGTCCTGACTTCAACCCTACTGAACACCTTTCGGATGAATTGGAACGCTGATGGCGAGCCAGGTCTTTTCATCCAGCATCAGTACCTGACCTCACAGATGTTCAAAATTTCCCAGATTCTTGTGGAAAGCCCTACTAGAACAGTGGAGGCTGTTTTGTTTTCAAAGAGGTACAGCACCTTCAAATGAAGAATTGTTGGGAGCATTGCTGACCAATTGTGAGAATTTGCACCCAAATCTCATGGAAAGCCTTCCCAAAACAGTGGAGGCAAAGGGGGGTGTCAGCTCCATATTATTGGCCATGATTTTGGAATGAGATGTCCTACAGGCTCAGAGCTCTGGTCTCAACCCTACTGAAAAACCTTTGCGATGAACATCACTGGCATAGGCAATCCTCGAAATCTTGTGGGAAGCCTTCCCAGAAGAGCGGAGCCAGCACCATAAAGGCATGGTTTGACCAATGTGGTGTGGAAGAACTCGTGTGTCCCGCAGAGAGATTTTACTGCAACCCTACTGAACATCTTTGGGATGAATTGGAACGCTGATGGTGAGCCAGGTTTTCTCATCCATTATCAGCACCTGGCCTCACGAATTCTCACAGGCAAACTCCAAAATCTGGTGGAAAACCTTTCCAGAATCTCAGAAGAGTTGAGGCCATTATAGCCATAAAGACAGGGGGGGGGGCCTCAATATTAATGGCCATTTTTGAACATGATCTCCAACACGGTCATATAAGTGTCATGGATGGAGGAACTCCAGTGACCCATACAGAGTTCTGATCTCAACCCTGCTGAACACAATTGAGATGAATTGAAATGCCGATGATAAGCTAGGTCTTCTCGACCAGCATCAGTACCTGACCTCACAAATGGTCAGAAGTTCCCACAGACACCCTTCGAAATCTCGTGGAATGCCTTCCCAGAAGTGTGGAGGATGTTATAGCCACAAAGGTGGGCAATAAATGCTAATGGCCATAGGAGGAGGGTTTGGGGGGGGTTGCACTCACAATAAATGACCATGGTTTTGTAATGAGATGTCCACCAAGCTTATATAGGTGTGATGGTCAGGTGTCCTCAAACATTTGGTCATCTACTTTACTGATGTAAACCATAACAGTAAAGGTATAAAGTAACATTTATTGATCTTCTCGTTAAGCAGCTTGAAATAAGCTGTTTTCCGGGAAAGACTTTCCCACGCCAACAAGAATAGAAATTGATTGGTCAGACACAGAAATCCATCTCTTCGTACATATAAAGTGCTGGAAGGAATGGAAAAGCACACGGATACTGTGCTGTTTATGATGAATGGAAAATGAGCGACGTAGATAATGTTGCCTGTCAAAGGCTTGGGGCTTTCAAAAAAAAAAAAAAAAAGGCCAACCAGAAATGATTTGATATCCGTCAGTGATGTAGACAAACTGAAGAAATCATTTCCAGTGGTTCTTTTTTATCATTTATGAAAATAATCCCAGGAGATCCTTCCATGAGGGTTCTTTCTGTTATAATGTAATAAATGGATGGGGGATGATGTGAAATAAAAAATATAATTTGTGAAAATTAATGAGCTGCTCCCCTCAAAGTATAGGCGATGGTAACGATGCTAATCGGTGAATAAACGGTGAACGTCTTTAAGGCAGGGCAAAAGGGGCATCTGCCCCGGGGACACCTGATGTAAAAGAGAACTCTATTGGGGACACCTTATGTAAAGGGGGACTCTATTGGGGTCACCTGCTATAAAAGGGGATTCTATTGGGGACACCTGATGTAAAGGGGGACTCTATTGGGGACACCTGATGTAAGGGAGAACTCTATTGTAGGCACCTGATGTAAAGGGGAATTCTGTTGGGGACAGTTGATGTAAAGGAGGACCCTGTTGGAGACACCTGATGTAAATTACTCTATTGGGGACACCTGATGTAAAGGGGGACACTATTGGGGACACCTGATGTAAAGGGAACTTTATTGGGGACACCTGATGTAAAGGAGGACTCTGCTGAGAACACCCAATGTAAAGGGGGACTCTATTAGGGACAGTTGATGTAAGCAGGGACTCTACTGGGGACACCTGATGTAAAGGGGGACTCTATTAAGGAAACCTGATGTAAAGGGGGACTCTATTAGGGACAGTTGATGTAAGCAGGGACTCTACTGGGGACACCTGATGTAAAGGGGGACTCTGCTGGGGACACCTGATGTAAAGGGGGACTCTATTAGGAACAGTTGATGTAAAGGGGGACTCTATTGGGGGCACCTGTTGTAAAGTGTTGTGTAACTTGTGAGCCTTATATAAATCCTATAGCATAGTAATAATAATAATAAAGGGGGACTCTATTGGGGACACCTGATGTAAAGGGGGACTCTATTAGGGACAGTTGATGTAAGCAGGGACTCTACTGGGGACACCTGATGTAAAGGGGGACTCTACTGGGGACACCTGATGTAAAGGGGGACTCTACTGGGGACACCTGATGTAAAGGGGGACTCTACTGGGGACACCTGATGTAAAGGGGGACTCTACTGGGGACACCTGATGTAAAGGGGGAGTCTACTGGGGACACCTGATGTAAAGGGGGACTCTACTGGGGACACCTGATGTAAAGGGGGACTCTACTGAGGACACCTGATGTAAAGGGGGAGTCTATTGGGGACACCTGATGTAAAGGGGGACTCTATTAGGGGACACCTGATGTAAAGGACTCTATTGGGGACATTTGCTTTAAATGGAGACCCTACTGGGGACATCTGATGTAAAGGACTCTATTGGGGACACCTGATGTAAATTACTCTATTGGGGACACCTGATTGCAATTCACCATCTTTACCCCGGGCGCTGAATGACCTTGCCCCGTTACTTTTTGTCACCATCAGGAACCCCCCCCCCCGAGATATAACAAAGAGTGGTAGAGATGAAAGATAGGATACGATCGTTTTTCAGCTTTCAGATCCATGAGAGTAATCACTGAAGAAGACACGGCGGCGCTATTTTGCAAGTGTAATCGCCTCCATTTACCTAATTACCCAAATAACATAAATTATGCAGTGAAGACGCTCCGAGATGTTCCTTGTTAAGCCTTCAATTTCTTCCAATCAAGGGACCTGTCAGAGCGGTGACATCGCGGCAAATATGGCGGCCCTCCTGGTATCGAGGTGCATGCGGTGGAGGCATCATAACATCCCGGGGCTGAAAGAGACCAGTGTAATCCCACCCAATCCATGTCTCTTATTTACTCCCATTTGGTCTTTTACTTTATTGTTACATTTTATATCTGGTGAAAAAAAAAACAGTCGTTGATCCTGCCAGAAATGTGGTGAGCCCTGTCTGTCTGGGACTACAGAACACCTTTCCTTCATCTGATAAAACGCCACGCTGAGGAGCCTAATGTCTTCCCGCTGGCCTATAGCTTGGTGATGGCCAGGTGTGGGAGCAGTGTTGTCCTGGGAGGATGTCATATGACGTCACGCGCAGCCGCGGGGCCGCACAGCTGTCAGCGGCTGTGTCCACCGGACATCAGTGTATCGGCCCGCTGTCGGTACCATGTGATCCCCGACACCAATCACAGCAGATCACATGACAGTTGCAAACAATGGATGGCGACCTTCAATGCCATCCGTTGTGTAGAGTTGTGTTGCTAGCTGTGATTAGTCACAGTGATCACATGGTACAGACAGGGGCCAATCACAGCCCATCTGTAGCATGTGATTAGCTTTGACCAGCCACAGCTAATCACAACAAAAGTCACTGAATGAACCAGTTTCGTTCAGTAAAAATGGTTGCTTATAACAAATGAAATTGGAGCCCTCTGTGTTCTACTGGAACCAGCGAAGGTCATAGAGAGACCTGTGAGATCCTTCCATTGGTGATGCCTCTAGTTCTTCAGATCCCTCAGCGAATCATTCATTCTTCTTCTCTTATTCAAAGATAATTATCTCCGCTTCTCCCATTCTTATATTTCTGAAATGCGGATCCTTCATCAAAAGAAGTCTTCTTTTTTTTTTCTTTCCTAATTTAGTCATTTAGATAATGGTGGGGGAGGGACCAAGGTAAGTGAAGAGGGCCCTTTATACCGGGTGAGGGGAGTAGATGGGAAGACCAGCCGGTGAATGCCGAGTGCAGAGATCTCTCCGCTATCATTGGGTCTACCATAATCTTCCGAACGCACAAGTTCCCCTCCGTGACAATCGCAGGAGAAGGATCTGGAGGCCCTTCATATGGGGGGGGGGGAAACCAGGTGACTTTTCCGGGACCTTACATTTTGGAAATGTGAGGTCTTATTTTTTTTAATTCAGAATATAAATCATCGACAGCTTTTAGAGGGTTTGAAGGAATTGGTTCACCTTTCTCTAAGGCCGCGGTCTCCAAACTTCTCAGTATGAGGGTCACATTTGTATATTTTATGCATATTTGTGGGCATGATTTTGCTCCGAACAATAGAGTGAGAACGTCAGTAAAAGAAAGCCAAGAGATTCCAAATAAACCTGAGCCATTATCAAGGTAATTCATTCAGTCTGCACTTTTCTCATCAGCGTCCCCCCTTACATCAGTGTGCCCCCATCAGAGTCCCCCCTTACATCAGTGTGCCCCCATCAGAGTTCCCCCTTACATCAGTGTCCCCATCAGAGTCCTCCCCTACATCAGGATGCCCATTAGTCTCCCCCTTACATCAGTGTCTCCATCAGAGCCCCCCCTTACATCAGGGTCCCCATCAGAATCCCCCTTACATCAGGGTCCCCATCAGAATCTCCCTTACATCAGGGTCCCCATCAGAATCTCCCTTACATCAGGGTCCCCATCAGAGTCCCCCCTTACATCAGTGTGCCCCCATCAGAGTCCCCCCTTACATCACTTACATCAGTGCCCTCATCACACTTCCCCTTTACATCACTGTCCCCATCAGAGTCCCCCCTTACATCAGGGTCCCCATTAGTCTCCCCCTTACATCAGTGTCTCCATCAGAGTCCCCCCTTACATCAGTGTCTCCATCAGAGCCCCCCCTTACATCAGTGTCTCCATCAGAGTCCCCCCTTACATCAGTGTCTCCATCAGAGCCCCCCCTTACATCAGGGTCCCCATCAGAATCCCCCTTACATCAGGGTCCCCATCAGAATCCCCCTTACATCAGGGTCCCCATCAGAATCTCCCTTACATCAGGGTCCCCATCAGACCCCCCCTTACTTCAGGGTCTCCATCAGAGTCCCCCCTTACATTAGGGTCTCTATCAGAGTCCCCCCTTACATTAGGGTCTCTATCAGAGTCCCCCCTTACATTAGGGTCTCCATCAGAGTCCCCCCTTACATTAGGGTGTCCATCAGAGTCCCCCCTTACATTAGGGTCTCCATCAGAGTCCCCCCTTACATCAGAGTCTCCATCAGAGTGCCCCCTTACATCAGGGTCCCTATGAGACTTCCCCTTAGATCAGAGTCCCCATCAGAATCCCCCTTACATCAGGGTCCCCATCATAGTCCCCCCTTTCATCAGGGTCCCCATCAGAATCCCCCTTACATCAGTATCCCAATCAGAACCCCCCTTACATCAGGATCCCCATCAGAATCCCCCCTTACATCAGTATCCCAATCAGAACCCCCCTTACATCAGGGTTCCCATCAGAATCCCCCTTACATCAGGGTCTCCATCAGAATCCCCCTTACATCAGTATCCCAATCAGAAACCCCCCTTACATCAGGGTCCCCATTACAATCCCCCTTACATCAGGGTCCCCATCAGAATCCCCCTTATATCAGGGTCTCCATCAGAATCCCCCTTACATCAGGGTCCCCATCAGAATCCCCCTTACATCAGGGTCTCCATCAGAATCCCCCTTACATCAGGGTCTCCATCAGAATCCCCCTTATATCAGGGTCCCCATCAGACCCCCTCTTACATCAGGGTCCCCATCAGAATGCCCCTTACATCAGGTTCCCCATCAGAGTCCCCCCTTTCATCAGTGTGTCTCCGTCAGAGTCCCCAGTAGGAGTGCCAAACAGTCCAACAGTCCAACAATTATTAATGATATTGGATTACAAATAACAGCCCAGAACAGCCAACACATTTCTGGGGGGGGTGGGGGGGCTCAGAGACCTCCCCCTTCTTCAGGGCTTAAACATAATGGGCAATTACAAGGACTCAAAATCCAATGGGAGTGCCAAACAGTCTGCGAGTCTAAAAACCTATAATAGTAATATCGGATTACAAATAAAAATACAGAACAGCCAACACGTTTCTGGGGAGCACAAGGACCTCATCTTCTTCAGGGCTTCACCATAAATGGACAATCATAAGAACTCAAAAATGGCAAATCCAATGGGAGTGCCAAACAGTCCAAGAGTCCAAAAACCTTTAATAATAATATTGAATTACAAATAACAACAGAATGGTCAACACGTTTCTGGGGGGGGCTCAGAGACCTCCCCCTTCTACAGGGCTTAATCATTATGGGCAATCACAAGGATTCAAAATCCAATGGGAGTGCCAAACAGTCCGAGAGTCTAAAAACCTATAATAAAAATATTGGGTTATGAAAATACAGCACAGAGCAGCCAACTTGTTTCTGTGGAGCACAGAGACCTCCATCTTCTTTAGGGCTTAACCATAATGGGCAATAATAAGAACCTATGGGAGTGCCAAACAGTCCAAGAATCCAAAAACCTTTAATAATAATATTGGAATAAAAATAACAAACACAGAATGGTCAACACGTTTCTGGGGGGCTCAGTGACCTCCCCCTTCTACAGGGCTTCACCTTAACGGGTAATCCTAAGGACTCAAAATTAGCACAAATCACCATGAGAAAATCATTTGCTGCCTATGGAATAGCTAAAATCAATGAACCAGCAAAACTAAGAGCACCGGAATCTGACTACGTTGTCCAGAATACTGTAACTGGCCTGGTTGGACACACCCCCCTGCAAAACAAATGTGGGCGTGGCTGTTACTTTGCTCTGCCAGCACAAGGGCACTGCAGTGGGAGAGAAGAAGCAGCATTTGAAGATATTTTAAAGGCATTTTAAAGCAATTAATCAGAATCCTAACATATGGTGATGGAAGACTATAGAGAGTAAATAAAAAAAACGTGTGAGACTTTAATTGGGCTTCGCCATATTTCCTATTGCTGATACTCGCGGCGCGAGGAACGCAGGTGGTAAAGTCGAGGGTTTTGGGAATTCATCATCTTCTAATCAATGTGTGTTCATGTTCTGTACGGAGGTGACATATTTATGAGGAAGAAGTGAGACGTGACAGAGGGAAGGGGAAAATGGGTGTTGCACGCTCAGGCGTCTCCCCCGATCGTTCTCCGCCTGTGTCTTTCCCCGGGGAGATCTGCTTGCAGGACCACATTTTTTCAGAGCAGATGTAATGCTGTGACACTGAGAGTTCAGGCAGATCACAACACGGCCCCCGAGGGGCGCAGATGGAGACAAATGAAATATTGATGCTGGAAAGCTCAGTCTGCCGGTGTGTGTCGGGGAGGACGGGAATTTTCACTTTTTCTGATTTGGCTGATTTAGGCCATTCATTGTCCATTTTTTGTTGTTGTTACTTTTCAGAGAACTGTACTAGATATATTATCCGAAAGGGCAATGTAAAGATAAAGATGTATAAAAAATAATTATTTTTGGGCAAGTTTTTGGAAAAATAAATGAACATGATCCGGTTAGGGCTGAGAGAGGGCGGAGTGATATTGAAGATCAGAACCAAAAAACATAAAAAAAAAACATAAAAAATCACAAATTAATTTTCTTTGAAGTGTTATGGCCACAACTTTTATTAAATAACAAGATAATAAAAAAAACACCAATTCTTAAAAAAAAAACACAGAAATTCTAATACAACCATTAACCCTTTTACAGCCACCGACACATGCGATACGTCGGTGGCGGTGGGAGGTTCTACAAACCCTTCCACCATTACTGATGGTCCTTCCAGACCCCCCCCAACCACCACCACCATCATCATGTTTCACAGGCTCTGTGCACCCATTAATGAACTTGGGACAAGCATGGGTAGAGAGGAGGGACATCAGTTCATTGATCTCCTCTTCCCTGCAAATGACCCGGAAGCACCATGTAAAACAGGGGTCTCCAAACTTTTGAAAAAAAGGGCCAGTTTACAGTCCTTCAGAGTTTAGGAGGGGCGGACTAAACAGGTGGGAGTAGAAAATGCCCCCAGTGTCAGTGTGAGTGGGTAATGTCTCAGACTTGGTGGTTAGTGGGGGTAAAAAGATCATAGCAACTGTGGTCAGTAAGAGGAAGTCTAATGCCCCATCATGGGTGTCAGTGGGAGGAATGGTGCCCCATCATTGGTATCAGTGGGAAGAATAGTGCCCCACCATGGGTGTCAGTGGGAGGAATAGTGCCCCATCATTGGTATCAGTTGGAGGAATAGTGCCTCATCATTGGTATCAGTGGAAGGAATAGTGTCCCATCATTGGTATCAGTGGGAGGAATAGTATCCCATCATTGGTATCAGTGGGGGGAATAGTGTCCCATCATTGGTATCAGTGGGAGGAATTGTACCCCATCATTGGTATCAGTGGGAGGAATAGTGCCCCATCATTGGTATCAGTGGGAGGAATAGTGCCCCATCATTGGTATCAGTGGGAGGAATAGTGTCCCATCATTGGTATCAGTGGGAGGAATAGTGTCCCATCATTGGTATCAGTGGGAGGAATAGTGTCCCATCATTGGTATCAGTAGAAGGAATAGTGTCCCATCATTGGTGTCAGTGGGAGGAATAGTGTCCCATCATTGGTGTCAGTGGGAGGAATAGTGCCCCATCATTGGTATCAGTGGGAGGAATAGTGTCCCATCATTGGTATCAGTGGGAGGAATAGTGTCCCATCATTGGTATCAGTGGAGGGAATAGTGTCGGACTTTTCGTACCCTATGTGAAAATTAGCAAAATAAAATTATAATGTCAATTTATGACACATCAGAGAAGCACCAAGATGGCGCAACCACTTTGGCACGTGATTCACACCTGCTCCTTCATGTCTTCTTCTATCAGCACAGGAGCCTCAACCAGAATTGTAATTCCAATAGTGTAGGTGTGATGCCTGTATGTGGCCCAGGTCCAAAGGTGAGCAGAATCTTGTAACTGCGTTCCTTTGTGGGTTTGATGCTAGTTCCAGGTTGGGTATGATAATGTGTTTTTGTTTTTTTGGTGTTGACTAAACTCTGTCTGTAGCTCACTGGGTAAAGAAACACAAATGTATGGTGTTAGATGCAAACCTCTTCTGTCACAGAATTGTTTCAACCCTAACACGTGTTTCAGCAGGTATTTGCACCCATTCAGTCAAAAGAGCATTTGCGAGGTCAGGTACTGACGTTGGATGAAAAGTCCTGGCGCGCAATCAGTCTTCAAGTTCATCCCAAAGGTGTTTCTGGACACCTGACCATAACACCTATATGAACTTATTGGACCTCCCATTCCAAAGCTATGACCATTGATATTAAATTGAACCCCACCCTATGCTTCCCCCATGTCCATCAATATAGAGTTTACCCTTTTGTGGCTTTAAAATCCTCCAATGCTCTGGAAAGGTCTTTGGAGATTTTGGAGGGTGTTTGTGGGAATTTGTGCCCACTTGTGAGGTCAGGTACTGATGTTGGATGAGAAGATGTCAGGGCTGGGCTCAGCCCTTCCTTCTCTGAGCTGGCCGCTCAGCTGTCAGCTAATTGCCAGCTGCTATCTCTCCACAGTGATTCAGCTGTTGATGATATCCTGCTCGTCAGACCTGCCTACTTAAGCCGTCCAGCCCAGAGGATCTCTGCCTTCACCTTGGTCAACATCAGAGAGACTATCACCTGCATTCCTATTTAAAGACTTGCTTGGCTGATATCCCTTCTGGCTCCAGACTCTGCTGGCTGTTCCACTACACTGATCCCTGACCTTCTGGCTTGGCTGACTATCCGTTCCGGTTACCGAACTTTGGCTATGTTTTGACTACGTTTGTTCTATTTACATTTATTATTAAACAAGTGTGATTTAACTGTACTTCTGTCTCGGTCTGATTTCATGGTTTCTGACAGAAGACTTGGTTCACCATTGGGCCTCATGTTGGGCACCAAAAAAGGGCCTGGCTCGCGTATTGCATTCCAATTAATCCCACAGGTGTTCAGTAGGGCTGAGGTCAAGGCTGATTTTGGATGATAAGACCTGGTTTTGCTTTCAATTCATCCTAAAGGTGTTCGGTAGGGATGAGGTCAGGGGCTCTGTGCAGGACACTGAAGTTTCTCCACACCAAACTGGTCAAACCATGTCTTTTTTGGAGCTGGCTTTGTACACAGCCCCCCTGTGCCGCCCGCACAGTCATGTTGGAACAGAAAATGGTCTTCACCGAATGGAAGGTTTGGAGGCTGAAGGAGCACAATTGACTAACCCAACCTTTCTTAACCTTTTTGCTCGAGGAACCCTTGAAATTATTTCTAGGTCTCGAAGAGCCCACGAGAGCTGCCAAACTAGTCAAACCATGTCTTCATGGAGCTGGCTTTGTACGTTGTAGTATTAACAATACCCTTCACTGGAAACACCTGAACTCAGTTATTTGGAGGGAGGTCCACATCATGTGGGCTACATAGTAAGTGTAATGTTCAGGTGTCCCCAACTTTTGCCCATATAGCGTATCTGTGTTTGCAGGTATTCTGTCTATGTATGGCTACGGGTTGGGAAATGTATCTAAAGTCCATATGGGTAGGTGTACGTGGATGGCTGGAGGCCCCTAAATCTTTGTTTGTGGCCCCTGCGTGTGCTTAGTAAAGCTGCAGCAGAAGCCAACCCTCTAGCCCACTGTTTTTAGAGTTCATCAAAGCCTATGGGTCTGACTTGAAGGTGGGTCGACATACTTTAAGCCATATGGTAGGTGTGATGATCAGGTGTCCAAAACCTTTGGTACACTTTACACAGATCATTATACTATTGGAAAGATATATGTGTAAGTGCTTTTCCAGTCCTAATCATTAGATATTGTTCATTGTAATAGCACGTATTGTACAGATGCATTGGCTGGTGTTTTTCCCATGAAGGTTTATAAATGGTTTAATAACAGATTGGATCAACAGCATAATTGTTTAACCAGATTTCTTGTACACAGAAGACTGATCCTACAATGAAAAATATTAAAAGACGGTAATGTTTTGTCTCTGAAGGTTCTCATTTATCCAGGTCATGGTATATCTTGTAGTAGTCACATTCACCGGGACTTGTTCTGTAATGTTGAAGACATTTCTCCGTTCATATAAGTGGCTTCCTCAGTTTTATTGAGGGTCATGAACATACCCCTTGAACAAGCAATGGAACACTAACAAATTAAACAATACAATAACACAGATGTTGGGGCTCTTGAAGACCCTCTTGTTTCAGCAGCATAGCCCAAGCTGGGCAAATACATTATATGGCCAAAGCATTTTGGATACCTGATCATTACACAACCTATAGGGCCAAAGGTATGTGGGCCAGACTCCATGTAAATTAATTCAGGTGATTCCTGTGCAATGCTGCATCATCCAGAGACATGCTAGACAATTTTGCGCTTCCAACTTTGTGGTAACAGTTTGGTGAAGACCCTTTTCTGTTCCACCCATGACTGTGTCCCATGACTGTGTCCCCCTGTGTACAAAGCCAGCTCCATAAAGACATGGTTTGACCAGCTTGATGTGGAGGAACTCAAGTGTCCTGCACAGAGTGTTCACCTCAACCCTACTGAACAACTTTGGGATGAATTGGAACATCGATAATGTGTCAGGTCTTCTCCTCCAACATCAGTATCTAACCTCACAAATGGACACTAATTCCTAAATTCTTGTGGGAAAATATTCCCAGAACAATCAAAGCTGTTAGGCTCCAAAAGTGGGACAGCCACTCAGAATGAGGTACTGTTGGAAGCTACGTTGACCAATTGTAAGAATTTGCACCAAAATCTCATGGAGAGCCTTCCCAAAACAGTGGAGGCAGTAGGGTGCCAACTCCATTTGAACGACCATGGTTTAGGAATGATATATCCAGCAAGCCCAGAGACCTGACCTCAACCCTACTAAACAGCTTTGGGATGAATTGGAATGCTGATTGTGAGCCAGGTCTTCTCATCCAACATCGGTTCCGGATATCACAAATGGCCACAAATTCCCACAGGCAAACTCCAAAACTGGTGGAAAGCCTTTCCAGAAGAGTGGAGGCCATTATAGCCATTAAGGGAGGGTGGAGACACCATACTAATAACCATGGTTTTTGAATGGGATGTCCAACAAGCTCATACAAGTGTCATGGATGGAGGAACTCTAGTGACCCATACAAAGCCTTGACCTCAACCCTGCTGAACAACATTGAGATGAATTGGAATGCAGATGTTGAGCCGGGTCTTATAGTCCAACGTCAGTTCCTGACCTTACAAATGGGCACAAATTACCAGAGGCAAGCGGGTGAGAATCCTTCCCAGAAGAGTGGAGGATGTTATAGCTATAAAAGGAGGGGGTACTCCATATTCATGGCCATGGTTTTTGAATGGGATATCCAACAAACTCATATAAGTGTCATGAATGGAAGAACTTTAGTGTCCTGTACAGAGCCCTAAACTCAACCCTACTAAACACCTTTGGGATGAATTGGAATGCCAATGGTGAGCCATGTCTTCTCATCCAACATCAGTAGCTGAGTTACAAATGCTCACAAATTCCCACAGACACTTCACAATTTTGTAGAATATTTTTCCAGAAGAGTGGAGGATGTTATAGTCACAAAGGGGGCAACTCCATATTAATGGCCATGGTTTCAGAATGGGATGTCCAACAAACTCGCAACTCTGCCCTCAACCTTCCTGAAAACCTTTGGCATGAGATGGAATATTGATGGTGAGCTAGGTCTTCCCATTTAACATCAGTACCTGACCTCACAAATGGGCACTCACAGGCAAACTCCAAAAATCTGGTGGAAAGTCTTTGCAGAAGAGAGGAGGATGGTATAGTTGCAAAGGGGAAGGATGCGGGTAGGAGGTGGACAGTCCCATGATTAAGCTCCAAGGGGTGGAGCGAAACATGCTGAGGCTGCCATTCATCTCACTTCTTGCACATGGGTCTGCTTCATGATGTGGGGCTTGTGGACCTTTTCCTTTGACATTGAGGGAGATGGACAACGCCATAATAATACCCATGATTTTGAATGGGATGTCCAAAGAAAGGTGTAACGGTCAGGTCAGGTATCCAAAAATGTTTTGCCATATAGCGTACCTCTGGAATCATCCATAAGATGTGTCGTTTTTGAAGAAGGGTTAAAAGGCATGAAAATAGTCCAGATTTGTAGCATTTTATGTAGCTGTCCTGTTGCAATCACGAAGATAGGTGGGGCCCTTGATAGACCCTCTCCTGCTGCACGACCCAAGCTGACCACGTTGGTTGTTCATTGGAAGAGCCTCTTCCTTCAGCCTCCCTTAGGGTGAACTGTCTTTTGTCTCTCGCCTGTGACCCCTCAGTGTTGTTTCCTGCTTCCTCTCACTTTTAAATTCCACTTCCCTCCGCGAGCCGCAAGCGAGCTGACCAAGACCACGCTACAAATGTTGTATGTCTGGATGCAGCTCATTCCTTGGCCTTTTGTGGGATTTGGGGAAAAATATTCCAGTGCTACGATCCCAACCTTCTGGGCGTTTCTTTCTTCGACTAAGAGAGGTGAGAACCCCTCAAGGATCTCCAGAATGAGAGGAGGTAGCGGATGATGCTTTCCAGATAGCAGCCGGATGAAGAGTATTATACGGGGAGTTGGCATCTCTGTGTCTGTTCTCCAGCAGCTCATTCCTTCTCAGGCCCCGGCCGGGTGACCTCATCTCTGCGCTCGTCTCTCTAGGAAGAGGCCTGGGCTGAGTCACCGCGCCGTTAAACTTTATGAGCGCCTAACGTGTTACACCATGAAACAGGCATGTTAAACGTGTTAATAAAACAAAGCCTGTATACTTGGCCTCTTTGCAAGTACTCAGCTTGGAAACCAAATCCACCCCCAGTGCGAAGCATAGATCCTGATGAGATGAACACATGTATCCCATGAAGAACAGACGTGTGTCCCTGTGAGTATCCCGTGTGCCTCTTATCCTGTGCCCTGGAAGTGATAAGTCTAGGATTATGCAGTAATATAACAAACAGCTGCCAGATCTCTCCTAATTGAAAGAACAATCCAGATGGATTTTGCTTTTCTTGAATGCAGCTGGGAGAGGATCGGCTCTTCATGTGCACTAACAGCCTGTAAACAACATATTAATGCTAAATCCTTGTCTGCAACATTGGCGGGGTATTGCCTGTTCTTGCACCTAAAGACAATTTGTCACTGACAACGGTGTAACAGTGTACGGCAATATGGTGTATATTGCTTTTTACCGTTTTGATTTCTGTTTTGGGTGTCTCGAACCAAGTATATTATGTTGTTTCTGCCGCACAAGCTGCTCTGGAATCTAACAAATCTTCCTAGAACAATAAAAGCCTCTTGGTTCCCAAAGAGGGACAGCCAGCTCCATAAAGATGTGGGTTGACCACTTTGGACCAGCTTCATAAAGACATGGGTTGACCAGTTTGGACTAGCTCCATAAAGGCATGGGTTTGACCAGTGTGGACCAGGTCCTTAAAGACATGGGTTGACCACTTTGGACCAGCTGCATAAAGACATGGGTTTACCACTTTGGACCAGCTCCATAAAGACATGGTTTGACCAGTTTGGACCCGCTCCATAAAGACATGGGTTGACCACTTTGGACCAGCTCCATAAAGACATGGGTTTGACCAGTGTGGACCAGCTCCAAAAAGACATGGGTTTGACCAGTGTGGACCAGCTCCATAAAGACATGGGTTTACCACTTTGGACCAGCTCCATAAAGACATGGTTTGACCAGTTTGGACCCGCTCCATAAAGACATGGGTTGACCACTTTGGACCAGCTCCATAAAGACATGGGTTTGACCAGTGTGGACCAGCTCCATAAAGACATGGGTTTGACCAGTGTGGACCAGCTCCATAAAGACATGGGTTTGACCAGTGTGGACCAGCTCCATAAAGACATGGGTTTACCACTTTGGACCAGCTCCATCAAGACATGGTTTGACCAGTTTGGACCAGATCCATAAAGGATCACTCCTCTAGAGAATAGCAAAAGGCAAGTCATAACTATCTGGGAACATCACAAAAAACCTCCATTACAGAGCAGCCATTGACATAATACGCTTCCTTCAAGGGTAGACGAAGCATATATCTGCCTTCATTCCATTTCCAGCATTTATAGAGAGTCTGAAGAACCGTCTTAAAGGTCAGGATAGGTAACTACACACTTGGAGCTGAGAATTTATAGTTTATGAAGAATGCTGCAGAGATTCCTGGACAGCGAGGAGGTGTTGGTCTAATGTACTGCAGCTGCTGTAGTGGAAGTTGTTGGATCAGCTTTGTTTTCCCAATATGGGAAAGAACAAGATACATTTACAACCCTATGTGTCCTTAGGATGAAACTGAGGGGGGGGGGGGGGGTCATTACAAAGTACACGAGGGCAGATGGGAACGGGGGTCCAACTTTCAGCTATGGAGGCATAGCATGACTTCAGGTTTCACGGCATGATAGCTACGATACACCAGAGGCCTTCGGGAAGAAGGATCCTTGGGTAATACAACACCAGGCCGGTCCGCGGGGGGCACCAAGTTCCTCTATAATTAACAAGCCGATATTGATTCCCTTTACCAGGAAACGTCAAAATGACCTTTACAAAGCAAAAAACTCCCAAAGTGCACAAATACTCCGTCAGCCGCACAATTCTAGCTAGATGGGAGCAGCAGAAGAATCGGCCGGTGGATAGCTAATTAGTGGTACTGATCGCCGCATCATGTGACCCCGGTGACACCATTAGGACAGTCACTGTACTGTGACACCACATCAGTTTTAAATTCATTACGTTGCTCTTATTGAAGCCCCCCCGGTGCATTAACCCGCTCTCCCATACGGCCTCCTACTAATGTACCTTCTGGAGCTGTTGACCTTTTTTAACCAGAATGTGACAGGACAAGCGGTTACAATTGATCCCTGGTTCCTCAGTGTCAGAATATCTGTAAGAGCCCAATTCCCCCGAGCAAAGTCGAAAAATATGGTCCATCCAGATCGAAATGGAAAAGGTCTAACACAACAATGTCACTAAGTTATTGGTTTTTACATGATATGTATGTAGAACATTGAGGACAGATAATGTCAGGAAATTAATTGCCTAGTGCAGAACTCCTGAAAAATTATTTAGAGAGTGCTGAGAATAGATGAGGGATATTGAGAGTCTTCTGTTTGACAAAATTTCAGAGGAACTTTATATATTTTTTCCTTCTTTTTATTTTTTTACATTTATTTTTTATTTTTAAACAATTGTTATTATTATTATTATTATTTAACATTTCTGATTGTATTATTATTATTATTATTATTATTATTATTATTATCATCATCATCATCAATATTATTTTATTTTTTTAAATAATTTTGAGCAAATATTATTATTATGATTAATTATATTATCATTAATAAAATTTAAAATGTATTATTATTATTATTATCATCATCATCATTGTCAATATTATTTTATTTAGTTTTTTTACCTTTTTTATTTTTTAAAATATATTTGAACCATTATTATTATTATTTATTTCAGGTACTTATATAGCACCGTAAATTTACGCAACACTTTACATATACATTGTACATTCACATCAGTCCCTACCCTCAAGGAGCTTACAATCTAAGGTCCCTAACTCACATTCATACATACTAGGGACAATTTAGACAGGATCCAATTAACCTACCAGCATGTCTTTGGAATGTGGGAGGAAACTATCATTAATATAATTTAACATTTATTACTATTATTATTAAAATTATTATCAGCATCAGCATCATCAATATTATTTTATTTATTTTGTATTCATTTTCTATTTTTTTTATTTTTATTTGTATAAATATTTTTAAACAATTGTTATTATTATTATCATTAATATGATTTAACATCTATTCTTCTTCTTCTTCCTCCTCCTCTTCCTCTTCCTTCTTCTCTTCTTCCTCTTTTTTTCTTCTCCTTCTTCTTCTTCTTCTTCTTCTTCTTCTTCCTCCTCCTCTTCTTCTTCCTCCTCTTCTTCTTCTTCCTCTTCCTCTTTTTCCTCCTCCTTTTTTTCTTCTTCCTCTTTCTCTTCTTCCTCTTCTTCTTCCTCTTCTTCCTCTTTCTCTTCTTCTTCTTCCTATTCTTCTTCCTCTTCTTCTTCTTCCTCTTCTTCTTCTTCTCTTCCTCTTCTTCCTCTTCCTCTTCCTCTTCTTCTTCTTCTTCTTCTTCTTTTTGTTCTTCTTCTTCCTCTTGTTCCTCTTCTTCTTCTTCCTCTTCTTCTTTTTCTCCTTCTTCCTCTTCTTCTTCTTCTTCTTATTCCTCTTCTTCTTTTTCCTCTTCTTTTTCTTCCTCTTTTTCTTCCTCTTCCTCCTCCTCCTCCTCCTCCATTCATCATTCATCATCAATATGATTTTATTTATTTTTTGTTAATTTTCTTTTTACTATTTTTAAGTGCTGAAAGCTAAAAATTGGCCTGGGCAGGAAGGGGGAGAAAGTGCCCGGTATTGAAGTGGTTACATAAAAAAAAAAATGTAGCTTTTGCTGCAATACTCACCACCTCACCAGCGCCTGTCCTCTTCTGGCCGTCATGATCTCTTCCCTTAGAGGTGCGTCATGACACCAGCCTGGGGTCACAATGCTGCTGGATAGAATGGAAGTAAGCAGAAGGGACCACCTACCACCACCAATGGTGGAGGAGAAGGTCACAGATAGGTGACGTAAAGCCTGGAGCTGGCCATCAAGAAAAGTATTTAGGTGCACCAAGAAAGAAATACAGTGACAGCTCTTCATCAATGTGTCTTTGTTTATAAACAAAGCCACGTGATCTTCATATCAGCCGTGACAAAGTGACTTCATTAGAAACCAAAGCCTTTTTTTCTAGCTCTCTACATTGCGTCATTTGAACGTAAGTTTGATGGTCACTTCATGTTGATATCAATTATCCTGAAAAGGCTTCCTCATCCCTAACTATGAGTAACGAGTCTGCAGAACATAGATCTCTGCTTACAGTGAAACATGAGCCGGTCCTCCTGAGTAATAGAGTTTTTCTTTGTCCTGAACTCAAGTTCATATCTAAGCCGAAATACAAATTCCACATTATTCTATCTGTGAGCCAAATACGAGAGGAGTGGAGGTATCCTAAGAATGTGTCTGGATCACGCATGTCGTTACCAACGCAACCTTACCTGATTACAATATACTCACGCCCATCATTGCTCATCTACCCAGAGTCAACACCTGGGGAGGTGAATACCCCCTAAAAACAAAAAAGGATACAAAAAAAAATTTTAAATATGAAAAGATATATTGTATACACATCCGAGTTGAAGTGTAATGTTGAATACTCTTTCTTCTGAGTAGGGTCATGAAGGATCTACATTCACGGTGTTCAAGCAGCTTGTGTATCCTTCCAAGCCATAGGTCAAACGGTTTTACTACTTAGTATGCACACACTTATAATATACACCCAATCGTTTGGACAACCGACCATCACACTTGGCATATGGCCAAACGTATGTGGCCAAACGTATGTGGACACCCTCCAAATTATGGAGTTCCTTCCGGTTTATCCAGTGAAGGGTACAGGTAATACTCCATCATACAAATACATTGTAGACAATTGTGCCCTTCCAACCTTCTGGTAACAGTTTAGGGAAGACCATTTTCTGTTCTAGCATGCCTACGCCACTGTGCACAAAGCCAGCTCCATAAAGGCATGGTTTAATCGGTTTGGTGTGGAGGAACTTGATTAATGAGCCATGACCTCAACCCTACTCAACAACATCCTTGGGAGGAATTGGAGCGCCAATTGTAAGCCAGCTCCATAAAGACATGGTGTCAGAGAGGTTACCTGGTTGGGCGTCGGTGCGCGCCGGGGTGTGTTGGTGCGCGCGTTCCTGTGCGTGCTGGGGCGCATGCTTCTGGGGGCACTGGCGTGTCTAATCTGGCTGGCTGCGCTGTGCCTGGTGGTGGTGGTGTGCGCGCCGGTGTCCGGGGGCGCGATCGGGCGCGTGCGGGTGCGCGGGTGTCTGTGCGTATCGGCGCGTGCACGAGCGCGGCGTTTGGCGCCGATCACCCTATTTAGGTCTGCTGCTATCTCTGATCGGTGCTGCCTGATCAACAGCTCTGTGCCTAGTTCCTGTTTCCTGTTTCCTGTTTCCTGTTCCTAGTTCCTGTGTTCCTGAGTTCCTGAGTTCCTGATCTGTTGACGACCCGGCTTGCCTTTGGATTCTTCTGACCTCTGCCTGCATCTGACCCCGGCTTGTTTTGACCTCGCTTCTGCCTGCTCCTCCTGTACCTCTGCTGCCCGCCTGTTGCCAAACCCATCCTGTGCGTTGACCTGTCTTTAGCTCCTGCTCAGCATCCGTTGCCTGTGCCTCTGACTATCACCTGCTGTCTGAAGACTGCTAGCTTCCGAAATACGGACTCCTGCTCAGGCTCTCATACCACTCCGCACTCGTGTGCTTCCTGTCTGCTCTACCAGGGGCCGTAAGTCGGATACGTAAGGGAGCCTACCCTCTGCCCAAGTGGACTCTCCGGTCTGGTAAGTGAGAGACCTGACAGTATCAGGCAGCCATGACCGAGTCCGGGCAGGGGGCCTCCCCCATGGATGAACTCTGTAGGCACCTAGCGGGCCTCACCCAGGCAGTCAAAAGCCTACAAGAAGGCTATACCAGATTAGAGGGACAGGTCCAGGCCCTCTCAGCATCTCCTCAAGGAGCAGCGTCTGCCGGCCCTTCCGCAGCACCCTCTGTAATAATGCTCCCCCCAGAGCCCAGGGTACCCACACCCGAAAAGTTCTCTGGAGAACGATGCAAGTACCGGACATTCTGCAATGCATGTGAGCTTTATTTTGCCTTACAACCCCGCACGTTTTCTCTGGAAGCCACAAAGGTGGGCTGTGGCTGTGCCAGGCGGACCCGGACCTGGACTCTGATAAGGATGAAACCGGTGCCTATATAATAGACAGGGACCCCACATACTTTGGGCCAGTGTTGAACTATTTGAGACACGGGAAACTGGTGATAAATAAAAACCTAGCCGAAGAAGACACTTCCATGAAGTACCCTGAGATCCCTTCACCTCCAGGTTGCCAAGGTCTTCCCCCATTGCCAGTGTGCAATACAAGCTGGTTTGACCCTTACAGTATATGCTGATTTGGGTGTAAACCCTCCAGTAAGCTTCCACCTTCACTGGCTGTGGGAATCACACGTTTTCGTGAAGACACTGTGGTGTGGTGTATCGAATTTGTCCTGTATTTGCCAACCAACCAGATCTATTATATACATATGGTGGACTAAATAGTAACCAGCTGCGTATTGTATTTCATATTAATTTATACAGAGTTATATGTTGGTGACGGCATTCTGCACATCTTCACAGGTGGTGACCATTGAGGTCCTCATCATTTATGGATTTCAATCATTAGTTCACAGATGGACATTTAACTTGTTTTTGATGGACATTTAATTGTTACTCAAGGCACCTGATACTTATTCATCATAAATTGTATATTTAAGGTGTATTCTCATTTAGCGCTACACTTTTTGTTTTTTATTTGTTCATTGAGCAATTATTCTATTTGCTGTGTTAGCGGCTCACACTTTAGAGCAAGCCCAATTTTATCACTGGTGGGGTTCGTCATATCACTACTGAACGGCGAGCCTCAAACTTGGGCTCACCGTTTACTGGAGCAAAAATCCAGATCTCTGGATTCCTTGAATGACCTCTTCCTAGCAATGTCTCAGCTATACGAGGACCCCCAACTAACGGCTACTGCTGAAGCCGCCTTGCACTCCCTGCAGCAAGGTCGCAGAGCGGCCGAAGACTACGCCGTAGAGTTCAGATGTTGGAGCTCTGATACAGAGTGGAATGACGCTGCCTTGCGTCACCAATATCGGTTGGGGTTATCTGATCCCCTCAAAGGTGAACTGGCACGTGTTGGGATACCTCAGACGCTGGATGAGCTCATAAACTTGTCAATCCAGATTGACCGCCGTCTGAGAGAGAGACGTTCAGAGAGGTCCGTTAGCCACCCACGTCCCACTTGGATGTTGCCCAGGGTTCCTAGTGCTCCGAATCAAGTTCCTCCCACCTCTTCTGCTCCAGCCACAGAAGCTCCAGAACCCATGCAGCTCGGTCTGCTCCGTCCATCCCTGACCCCAGAAGAAAAGACACGCAGACGTACGCTCAATTTGTGTCTGTACTGCGGAGAACAAGGACATTTTGTGAGGGCCTGCCCCAACAAGAGACGTAAGTGCCTGCCGTCCTCTTCTTTATGTGCACCTGTCTTACCCAGATCTGGTAACCATTTGACGCTTTCTGTTATGTTACAGCTTCCTGGAAGGAACATCCCAGTACCGGTCATTATTGACTCAGGAGCATGCAGCGGCTTCATTGACCGAACTTTCGTTGATAACCATAGTATTCCTCTCCAACCCAAGGCCCAGGGACTTGCAGTATTCTTAGCAGACGGTTCCACCCTCAGCTCCGGACCAGTTACCCAGGAGACCGTTACCCTTACTGGCCACTATTGGCCCGGAACATCAGGAACTCTTACGCCTGGATGTCATCTCCTCTCCCCTCTTTCCAATTATCCTAGGAATGCCTTGGCTGCAAGCTCACAATCCCAGAATCGACTGGTCCACAGGAAAGATTCAGTTTCTCTCCAATTACTGCAAACAACACTGTCTACTGGGAACACCCATTACACCATCTCAGTGCCTTTGCTTAGGCTCTGATACCAAGCTTTACCGATCCCTTCCCGAGCCCTACCGGGATTTCCTGGATGTGTTCAGCAAGAAGGGGGCAGAGACTCTCCCGGTACACAGGCCCTATGACTGCCCAATAGAACTCTTACCCGGAACTGAAGTTCCCTTCGGAAGGATTTTTCCTTTAACTGAGCAGGAGCTGGGCACCCTGAAAACCTATATCGATGAAAACCTAAAGAAGGGATTCATTCGTCCCCTCCACATCTTCTGCAGGTGCGGGCATCTTCTTCATTGAGAAGAAGGATCACTCCCTACGTCCCTGCATCGACTACCGGGAATTAAATAAAATTACCATAAAAAACAGATATCCGCTACCCTTAGTACCTGAACTGTTTCAAAGATTGGGGTCCGCTACAGTTTTCACCAAGTTGGATCTCCGCGGAGCCTACAATTTGATCCGCATAAGAGAGGGGGACGAGTGGAAGACGGCTTTCCGTACTCGATTCAGGCACTTCAAGTACCTCGTCATGCCCTTTGGCCTGTGTAACGCGCCAGCCACCTTCCAACACTTCGTTAATGATGTCTTCCGTGACTTTCTGGACCTGTACGTCATAGTCTATCTGGACCCTCAAAAAGTATCCGCTGTCCTGGATTGGCCTGCACCTGTAGATAAGAAAGGAGTACAGCGCTTTATTGGCTTCGCCAATTTCTATAGGAAGTTCATCAAAGGATATTCTTCGATAATAACCCCCATCACTGAACTCATCAGACAAGGGACCCGGTTTTGCTGGACTCCTAAGGCGCAGCTGGCCTTTGAAGAACTCAAGGCTTTGTTTACCTCAGCCACCATTCTTAAACATCCCAACCCAGCCCTACCTTTCGTATTGGAAGTTGACGCATCCGAAATTGCGGTAGGAGCTGTGCTCTCGCAAAGACAAGGCGCCAAAGCTCTCCTGTACCCTGTGGGGTTTTTCTCACGTAAACTTTCATCTTCAGAAAGGAATTACGACGTGGGAGATCGGGAACTTCTAGCCATCAAAGCAGCTTTAGAAGAATGGCGTTATCTTCTGGAGGGTGCTGCTCACCCCATTTTGGTCTACACAGACCATAAAAATTAAGAATACCTGAGAACGGCTAAGAGACTAAAACCTCGGCAGGCCAGATGGGCACTTTTTTTTTTCGCGATTCCAATTCCACATTACCTACAGACCCGGATCCAAGAATGTCAAGTCTGACGCATGTTCCACGACTCAGAAAAAGCCCTAACTCCAGACACCATCCTCCCTTCTGGGAATTTCCTGCTGCTTCAAGAAGATCTTGTCTCTCAAATTAGACGGGCCTCTATGGGAATGACACCACCTGCTGAAGCTCGTGCCAAAGATGGGCTGTTTTGGTATGAAAACAAAATTGTGGTCCCTGAGGAGCTAAAAGTACAGGTGTTAGAACTTTGCCATGATCACAAGTTGGCTGGACACTTTGGCTCACAAAAAACAATCGATCTAGTACAACGTACCTTCTGGTGGCTTCATCTTGTTAAAGATTGCAAGGAGTATGTTGATTCTTGTAATACCTGTGCCAGAAGCAAGAATAGCCGGGCAAGGGCGTGGGGTCTGTTAAAACCTTTACTGGTCCCAGAGAGCCCGTGGACCATGATTTCAATGGACTTCATCATTGAACTCCCCCCATCAGAAGGGTTTTCTTACATCTTTGTTGTGGTAGATAGGCTGTTTAAGATGGCCCATTTCCTTCCCATGAAGGGTACCCCCTCGGCTATGGAAACAGCTACTATCTTTATCAGAGAAATTATCAGATTACATGGAGTGCCACCGAACATAGTTTCTGACCGTGGTGTCCAGTTCACCTCCAGATTCTGGAAAGTCCTCTGCGGCTCCTTGGAAATTGAATCAGCATTCTCCTTGGCCTATCATCCCCAGTCAAATGGGCAAACTGAAAGGACGAATCAGACCTTGGAGCAATATCTCCGCTGTTTTTCTGCATTCTCCCAGGACGATTGGGCCTCCCTGCTCCCTATCGCAGAGTTCTCTTACAATAATTCATTGCACTCAGCTACCAATCAAACACCATTCTATGCTAATTACGGCTTCCATCCGTCCTTTTTGCCTGGGTCAATACTCGAGTGCTCCATCCCTGCAGTGTCTGAAACTTTGGATTTCTTTTCAACAAACAATAAACTACTACAGGACACCATGGCCAAGGCTCAGGAATACTACAAGAGGATGTAGTAGGCAACTCAAGTGTCCTGTACAGAGTCCTGACCTCAACTTCTACTTTTGGAAGACCATTGGTGTAAGGTCTTCTCATCCAATATCAGCGCTTGCCCTTAACCCTACAGAACACCTTTGGGAAGAGGTCTTCTCATCCCAAAGGTGTTCAGTAGGTTTGAGGTCATGGAGGTCTCGAGTGGCCTGCACAGAGCCCCGACCCTAACCCTACTATTGAAAGGCCTTTGATACAAGGTCTTCTCACCCAACATTTCAACCCTTGTTCTTCCTTGTCTTTGACATATGTGCCTTAGGTGATCTGTCGCTCTTCTGTGAAGGGTTCCAGTCTGGTAAACTTTCGTTTTAGCCTCTGCAACATTGTATCCATTCTGGATCGCGGCTCGCTCACTGCAGTAGCTGATTCACGTATTTGTTTCCTATAATCATCGGCTCCATCTAGTGGTCATAACGCAGCATTTTCCTGAATCACTCTATTCTTAGAAAGAATTTGAACTGGAGAGAAAATGGCCTAATAATATTTGTTTCTGCCCCCCCCCCCCCCCCCATTGGCACATGCAGTTTCACAGAACGAACGGCTCTGAGAATATAAGCGCAGGAGAAGGTTTCCTCGGTCGGATCCAAGCGATGAATCGCCGACGTTCGGTATTGTTGGGTCTTGCCGCACCCCGCTGGGATGTTATCTGCTGTCAGCATCATTGCATGCGTTTGTGTAATAGAAGCCGAATCCCCGATCTCCCTGCGACTGCAGAAAAGGGAGCCGCTAATCTCATTAGACGTGTACAGGACACACGGCGAGCGCTAACCTGATTTCCTGAGTATCCGTCATGCTAGCGGTGCTGCTGGTGCTCTGATTGCCGCGTTCCCGATTACCCGGCCACATCTGGACAGATTTGTTCTCATTTCCTCCCCAGATTATCACAACGACTCCCATAAAGATAAACTGACGGGAGACGCAGAACTTCCCCTGAAATTGGGTCAGGAATTGATTTTCCTGTATATAGCAAACTTTACAATAGAACAACGTTTATTAAAGGGGAACTCCGGACAATTCAAATCTGACCTCCACCCTGCAGCTGTCCCGGCTCCTCTCCTGGCTTCCTCTGATCTGACAGCACACTGTGAGCTTCTCACCATGTGCATTAGAAGGTCAGATAGAGGCCCCGCCCTCATTTCCTGGCTCCATCATCTAGCCCTTTCCTCCCCAGAAAACAGGTCAGCCCCTTTCCTGCAGCCTCTTAGATTGATACTTCCTACAAAGCTGCAATGTAAAGTACGATCACTGGGGGGAGGGGGGACTGAGGAAATGCTTCGTCCTGCCTGCAGCAGACTGATGACACCATCTCAGCTTAGGCAAAGTCATTAAGAAAGAGGAGACTGAGGAAATACTTCCTCCTGCCTGCAGCAGACTGATGACATCATCTCAGCTCAGAGAAAGTTACTGAGGGAGGGGGGACTGAGGAAATGCTTCATCCTGCCTGCAGCAGACTGATGACACCATCTCAGCTTAGGCAAAGTCATTAAGAAAGAGGAGACTGAGGAAATACTTCCTCCTGCCTGCAGCAGACTGATGACATCATCTCAGCTCAGAGAAAGTTACTGAGGGAGGGGGGACTGAGGAAATGCTTCCTCCTGCCTGCAGCAGACTGATGACACCATCTCAGCTTAGGCAAAGTCATTAAGAAAGAGGAGACAGAGGAAATACTACCTCCTGCCTACAGCAGACTGATGACTTCATCTCAGTTTAGAAGAAATTACTGGGGGAGAGGGGACTGAGGAAATGCTTCCTCCTGCCTGCAGCAGACTGATGACATGATCTCAGCTTAGAGAAAGTTACTGGGGAGAGGGGGGGACTGAGGAAATGCTTCCTCCTGCCTGCAGCAGACTGACGACACCATCTCAGCTTAGGCAAAGTCAAAAAGAAAGAGGAGACCGTGGAAATGCTTCTTCCTGCCTGCAGCAGACTGATGACATTGTCTCAGCTTAGAAAAACTTACTGGGGGAGGGGGGACTGAGGAAATGCTTCCTCCTGCCTGCAGCAGACTGATAACATGATCTCAGCTTAGGGAAAGTTACTGGGGGAGGGGGGACTGAGGAAATGCTTCCTCCTGCTTGCAGCAGAATGATGACACCATCTCAGCTTGGGCAAAGTCACTAAGAAAGAGGAGACCGAGGAAATGCTTCCTCCTGCCTGCAGCAGACTGATATATATGTCTGACGATTAAAGTAAATACAAATGTAAAATATTTATACAGTATATATATATATATATATATATATATATATATATATATATATATATGATTTTATATATTAGGCAAAATACCGGGATTATCGGTGATGACGGTGCGAATGCCGGACTCATTTATATAACAATTTTCTTTTTTTTTATGAACAGACCCCATAAAGTTAATAAAAGTTCCACTTTAATCAGAATGGGGACAGATGGGAAATCTTCTTTGATTTCTGGCTTCTAGATAAGATCATTCACTGTGATGTCATGATGATGCCTCGCATGTTATGATGTCATCACACGAGTCGGACACGCCCTAATTTCCGGCACACATGGAGGGACATGTATTGGATTTTTACAATGTAACAAATGAGTAAACACTCTGTAGGGATCCTCCTGCACTCCACCAATCCAGGTCACAGAACACCGGTAATCCCTCGGCGAGTAATCGGCACTTTTCGGCGGGGAATGGCGGTGATGCGGCTGAACGGGTTACTGACAGAAGAACGACGATTAAGCCCGTCAGCCGTTATTTAGAGGGGGAGGGGAGGGGACGGCGGCGCCGCGCCTTTCTTATTTTGCCCACTCACAACAATTTCCTCCGAGCCGACGAGCCGCTCCGACTTCTACAAGTGTTGACTTTGTGCTTAATTAAAGTTGAGCATTAATTAACAAGTTGCCAGAGCGAGCCCCACAGATGCAATTACCCTCCGACTGCAACGTCAACCGCTTCCAGTTTTTTGCTGATCCGCTGAGAACAAAAAAAAAAAAACGAGAGAGATTGCTTTAATTCTTCCAGAAGCAAAAAAAAAAAAAACCATCAACAGCAATAAGATTTCTACCCTTACCTTTTTTTTTTTTTTTTTTTAATCCTCACTGGGTGGGGGTGGGGGTGGGGCTCGGCATTCAATATTTGTCACCTAAGTGTAAAAAAAAAAAAAAAAAAAAAGGAACGCGCAATATTCAGGAATTTCCACAAAGCAGAAGCCGGAATACGGGTCTCAGGAATGCAGAAATGTCGGTGTGTTGGTGGAACGTCACAACTATGGGAGCTACAAAGATTACAGTCCGGGCTTTGTATGAATGTTCATTGTAATGGAGCAGACTGTAAAAATAGAAATGGAGTCTAAAGCTGGCCCCACGGGTGACAATCTGATTGGATCTTAGGATGTTAGCACGCTGCTTAGGCAGATGTAGGTGCAACAACCGTTGTCATAAAACATACCACAATTAGTAGTTAATGGCTATTCCACTAGGTGGCAGTCTTCTAGTTAATAGTAGTCTTCTAGTTATTAGTAGTTATACCACTAGGGGGCAGTCTTCTAGTTAATAGTAGTCTTGTAATTATTAGTAGTTATGCCAATAGGTGGCAGTTTTTTAGTTTTTAGTAGTTATGTCACTAGGTGTCAGTCTTCTAGTTATTAGTAGTTATGCCACTAGGTGGCAGACTTCTAATTATTAGTAGTTATGCCACTAGGTGGCAGTCTTTTAGTCATTAGTAGTTATGCCACTAGTAGGCAGTCTTCTAATTAGTGGCAGTCTGATGGTTAACACTTGTATAGTGTAATGCTCTGTGTAGTGGAACTACATGGTTATGATGTCATTTCCTCTCTCTGTGTTCCTGTTGTTTCTGATAAAACAATAAGGGAGCAGCCGTGTGTCTTGCACTATGTTGGCTGTACACCACTGGTCTCCCCCGTGGGGGCCGGATGCAGACCTTTGCTTGCATTTATCCGGCTCTTGTGGCACTATTCCTCCCACCGATACAAGATACTATTCCTCCCACTGACACCAACAATGGGGCATACTTCCTGCTACTGACACAGACAATGGGGCACTATTTCTCCCACTGACACCAATGATGGGACACTATTTCTCACACTGATACCAATGATGGGGCACTATTTCTCACACTGATACCAATGATGGGGCACTATTCCTCCCACTGATACCAATGATGGGACACTATTCCTCCCACTGATACCAATGATGGGACACTATTCCTCCCACTGATACCAATGATGGGACACTATTCCTCCCACTGACACCAATGATGGGGCACTATTCCTCCCACTGACACCAATGATGGGACACTATTCCTCACTGATACCAATGATGGGACACTATTCCTCACTGATACCAATGATGGGACACTATTCCTCACTGATACCAATGATGGGACACTATTCCTCCCACTGACACCAATGATGGGGCACTATTCCTCCCACTGACACCAATGATGGGACACTATTCCTCACTGATACCAATGATGGGACACTATTCCTCCCACTGATACCAATGATGGGGCACTATTCCTTCCACTGATACCAATGATGGGACACTATTTCTCACACTGATACCAATGATGGGGCACTATTCCTCCCACTGATACCAATGATGGGACACTATTCCTCCCACTGATACCAATGATGGGACACTATTCCTCCCACTGATACCAATGATGGGACACTATTCCTCCCACTGACACCAATGATGGGGCACTATTCCTCCCACTGACACCAATGATGGGACACTATTCCTCACTGATACCAATGATGGGACACTATTCCTCCCACTGACCCAATGATGGGGCACTATTCCTCTCACTGATACCAATGATGGGACACTATTCCTCACTGATACCAATGATGGGACACTATTCCTCCCACTGATACCAATGATGGGACACTATTCCTCCCACTGACACCAATGATGGGGCACTATTCCTCCCACTGATACCAATGATGGGGCACTATTCCTCCCACTGATACCAATGATGGGGCACTATTCCTCCCACTGATACCAATGATGGGACACTATTCCTCCCACTGATACCAATAATAGGACACTATTCCTCCCACTGATACCAATGATGGGGCACTATTCCTCCCACTGACACCAATAATGGGGCACTATTCCTCCCACTGATACCAATGATGGGGCACTATCCCTCCCACTGATACCAATGATGGGACACTATTCCTCCCACTGATACCAATAATAGGACACTATTCCTCTCACTGACACCAATAATGGGGCACTATTCCTCCCACTGTTACCAATAATGGGGCACTATTCCTCCCACTGTTACCAATAATGGGGCACTATTCCTCACTGATACCAATGATGGGGCACTATTCCTCCCACTGATACCAATGATGGGGCACTATTCCTCCCACTGATACCAATGATGGGACACTATTCCTCCCACTGATACCAATGATGGGGCATTATTCCTCCCACTGTTACCAATAATGGGGCACTATTCCTCACTGACACCAATGAGGGGGCACTATTCCTCCCACTGACACCAATGATGGGGCACTATTCCTCCTACTGACACCAATGATGGGGCACTATTCCTCCTACTGACACCACCTGTAGGGTTAAGGGCAGGTACTGATGTAAGGTGAGAAGACATGATCCTGAAGGTGTTCTAAAAGTGGGGTTGAGGTCAGGGCTCTGTGTGGTTCCAAGACACCAAACTGGTCAAACCATGTCCTAATTGAGCTGGCCCTGCTCTTTAAGAAGCCTTTCTACAAGATTTTAAAGTGTTTCTGTGTAATTTCAGCCATTAAAGCATGTGGGCGGGGCCACTGTGCCCATGCACGCGCAGGAGTACCTTTCCTCTCTTCTCGTGTACACGCAAATCAATGCCCAGGACTGTTTAAAAGAAAGTCAACGTTAAGGCGGAACCCGGGCTTAGAGATAAGCTGCACGCCATGCACAGCTATGAAAGATACAGAGTTCCTCTGTGAAGTGTTCCGTCCCATGTCACTACACACCTTCCTCGTTGTATGTTGCATTTATGAAGGACACTGCTGAGCCTATGGCCTTTCTGCCAGTATAGCTTATCTCTGCCACCTCACTTCCAGTGACAGAATGGGGCCTGCCGTGCCCTAGCGCGGACCACATGCATGCACATACTTAACTCCTTCTGATCTCCCGTTCTATGCGGCTAAGTATTTGGGGTCTCTGTACCGCAGGTTCTGTCCAGGAGGGAGCCAGAACACTGACCTCCTCGCTAGCGGAGGACCTGTCACATTTACTAGGTACCACGCTTTATAACTGGCTGCTATACATTCCCACTAGTTCATGGTTAAACGTGACAACCACTCTCCTGCCCAAACTCTCCTGCTGAGTTATTCTTCCGTAGTGGTCTTGTTTTAATACCCTGAGTGTGCTATACAGGCCCTGTTCCTTCCATGCGCCATTTACCACCGTACACCCCTTTGAATGACTTCAAACCAGGCTTCCAACAGTTAACAAAGCTTTACTAAAAGGCTTTGAAATGGTAAATTGCAACATAGTCCAACTCCTGTCTAACTAATCTGGGTTGCTCAGACATACCTGTAAAGGTGAGAGTCCATAATCGGTAGTGTCCATGCCTGGTGAGTTCCCTTGGGCTGCCAGGCTGCCAGACGAAGACTGTTCTGGACTACATCCTTCCAGGACTACATCCCTTACACAGACCCTTTCGCTCCTATGCAGTCCCGCTCAAAAAGCTCTCTGAGTCCGGCCTTCCCCCTATTTATCTAAGCACCAGGAAGGTAGGACCCAAAAAGCCCAGGAAACCAGCAAGCCAAAGCTTAACCCTTTCCTAACCTAGACATCCTGTCTCACCTACTAAAAGAAGCATTCCCCATTCAGGCACCTGCCTACAAGCATTTTTGAGGTATTGAAGATGAATGATAAGATCTGGCTCACAACCAGTAGGGTTGAGGTCAGGGCTCTGTGCAGGACACTTAAGTTCCTCCACACCAAACTGGTCAGACCATGTCTTTATGGAGCTGGTCCAAACTGGTCAACCCATGTCTTTATGGATCTTGTTCAAACTGGTCAGCCCATGTCTTTATGGAGCTGGTCCACACTGGTCAACTCATGTCTTTATGGAGCTGGTCCACACTGGTCAACTCATGTCTTTATGGAGCTGGTCCACACTGGTCAACTCATGTCTTAATGGAGCTGGTTCATACTTGTCAACCAATGACTTTATGGCGCTGGTCCACACTGGTCAACCCATGTCTTTATGGAGCTGGTCCAAACTGATCAACCCATGTCTTTTTCGGAGCTGGTTCAAACTGGTCAACCCATGTCTTTATGGAGCTGATCCACACTGGTAAACCCATGTCTGTATGGCGCTGGTCCACACTGGTCAACCCATGTCTTTATGGAGCTGGTCCACACTGGTAAATCCATGTCTTTATGGAGCTGGTCCACATTGGTCAACCCATGTCTTTTTTTGAGCTGGTTCAAACTGGTCAACCCATGTCTTTATGGAGCTGATCCACACTGGTAAACCCATGTCTTTATGGAGCTGGTCCACACTGGTCAACCCATGTCTTTATAGAGCTGGCTTTGTACACAGATGGGGCACAGTCATGCTGGAACAATAAAGGGTTTTCACCAAACTGTTACCACAAGGTTGGAAGAGCACAATTGTCTACAATGTCTTTGTATGATGGAGTATTACCAGGACCCGTCACTGGAGACACCTGAACTCCATCATTTGGATAGGGGCCCACATGCTTTGGGTCATAGAGCATACATTCCTGTACATCATACATTCTAGTTATTCAGCGTAGGCTCTGTAAGTCATCACTCATCCATTACAAGAAGACCTGTAAGAAATCACTTATCACCCTCACAATGTTCTCTTAAAGGGAAACAACACAATCACTTCCCTTGTATACAGATTTCAGCTGTGCGATGTATACAACAAACCGTAGGCGGCACAAAAGGAGTTAACTTTTGTTTTGATAAGAGAGCCGGCAATCAGGGGGAGCTGGAACATTTTACCGGCCTGATTTCCCCGCAGCCAAGAACCCAAATAACAAACATCCCTGTGTGGGTCTCCCCATCTCCAGTCTGCCCGAGACGGCTGTTTATACGCGCAGTCTGCGAACCCACCAATGTTTGTGAAATAAGATCTGGCCCGGTGTACGCTTGTGTATGTATGTCATGGTCTTTGTTGGGGAAGGCAATCGCTATCATCCTGCCTTCCCTCTAAACAAATGCAAACTCTCCAGTATAGTGTTTGTCTTGAAGATCTGTATCTATTAGAGGTTTAGAAATGACCAGTGTGGTTTTGTTCCTTTATAATTTTTGTATATAATAACATTACACTGAGTACTCCGGCCAGCATTCCTGCAAATGTACATTTAAGGGTGTTCCAGAGAAAGGCCTACAGGGTGTCCTTGTGATGTCATTCCGGGCTGTAGAGTCTTGACGGTATTATCTGCATCATGTGCTGTCCCTTTCAGAAATAGCTCCCAGCTGTCTCTCATTTGAAGGAACTGTCTCTCATTTGAAGAAACTGTCTCTCATTTGATGGAACTGTCTCTCGTTGGATGGAGCTGACCCTTATTTGAAGGAGCTGTCCCTCATTGTCCCTCATTGGATGGAGCTGACCCTTGTTTGAAGTTACTGTCCCTCATTTGAAGGAACTGTTTCTCATTTGAAGGAACTGTCTCTCATTTGATGGAACTGTCTCTCGTTGGATGGAGCTGACCCTTATTTGATGGAACTCTCCCTCATTGGATGGAGCTGACCCTCATTTGAAGTTACTGTCCATCATTTGAAGGAAGTGTTTCTCATTTGAAGGAACTGTCTCTCATTTGAAGGAACTGTTTCTCATTTGAAGAAACTGTCTCCCATTTGATGGAACTGTCTCTCGTTGGATGGAGCTGACCCTTATTTGAAGGAGCTGTCCCTCATTGTCACTCATTGGATGGAGCTGACCCTTGTTTGAAGTTACTGTCCCTCATTTGAAGGAACTGTTTCTCATTTGAAGGAACTGTCTCTCATTTGATGGAACTGTCTCTCGTTGGATGGAGCAGACCCTTATTTGATGGAACTGTCCCTCATTGGATGGAGCTGACCCTCATTTGAAGTTACTGTCCATCATTTGAAGGAACTGTTTCTCATTTGAAGAAGGAGATGTCTCTCCTTTGAAGCAACTGTCACTCGTGTGAAGGAGCTGTCCTTCATTTGAAAGAACTGTCCCTAATTCTTTTTAAAGCGGTAGTAAACCACCACTAGCATAAAAATAAAGTGGACTCCCCCCGAAGGGTTAAGTTATAATGTACTAGTATGCACTGCGTACTAGCACATTATGACAGACTTACCTGTAAAGTGGTTCCTTCCCGAGCAGCGCAGTCACGGATCCCCGGGGTTGTCATCTTCACGCGGTTTTCCCTTCCGGGTTTGTGGGCCCCAGCTGTATGAATGGCCGGGGCCAAGGTGACATCACTCCCACGCATGCACGCAGGAGCCCTCGGCTCTGACATGGAGCTCTGAAGGAGCGGCACAGTATCTGGTCACGAATAAAGCACTGGATTCAGAGGGTTACAGATATCCAGATGCCAGATGATGCAGTTGCTTTTCTGTTGCATTTGACACCCATGTCCTTGAAACCTTACAAGCGTTCTCTCTCTTACTGCATTTGCTCAACGCTGCAAAGGCATGCATCCCACTATTCTGGAAACAAGCCGCACCCCCTTCCATTAAAACTTGGTTTGCCAAGATCAAAGAGGTTCATCTAATGCAAGATCTCATGGCTGCGGCACACCATAGAGAGGAACGGGTTCGTAAAATATGGTTTTACTGGATGGAATTGACTTTTACATCTGAAAATTAGGATATTCTGGGCTCTCAATCATGACTCCCATGACCATCCCTTTTTGAGGTGATACCTTGGACCCCAACAGACTGCCCTGTGCTGGCTACACTTGGGCAACACACTCATTTTCTTTTCTTTTCCCTCCTCCCCCTCCCTTTTTGTTTTCTTTTCTTTTTCTATTCGCTTCTCTGGCTCTTTCTTTACTGCTTACCCATTTTTTCTTTCTTTTTTTGTCTTGCTTTTCTGGTTTTACTAAAAAGTTATGTGGCATATAAGCTCGTCAAGGTTCCTTGGGCAAAGAGAATTCTATGGTTACTGTTTGAATAGACCTTGTATTTGCTGGTCTCTCTGCAGTGTTTTTACTGGTTTGATTTTTTTTTTTGTGTATGTGAACCATGCTCCTTGCCCTTGTTGATTGTTGTTTTGTGGGAGCCTTTTGGCCCTAATAATTCCTGTATGACGTAATAAATATAGAATTAAAAAGAAAAATGAAGGGCTACCAACTAAGCAGGACTACCAGCTAAGTAAAAGGGCTACCAACTAAGCCAAATAACTACAAGATTTGCAGAAGGACTACCAACTAAGCAGAAGGGCTATTTACTAAGCAGAAGGGCTACCAGCTAAGTGGGAGGACTACCAACTAAGCAGAAGGTCTACCTAATAAGCAGAAGCACAACCAACTGAGCAACTACCAACTAAACAGAAGGGCTACCAACTAATCACGAGTACCAACAAAGCAGAAGAGCTACCGACTAGGCAGAAGAGATACCAGTTAAGTGGAAGGACTACCAACCAAGCAGAAGGCCTACCAACTAAGCAGAAGGTTTATCTAATAAACAGAAGGACTATCAACTAAGCAGGACTACCAATTAAGAAGAATAACTACCAACTAATTAGAAGGACTACCAACTAAGCAGAAGCACAACCAACTGAGCAGCTAACAACTAAACAGAAGGGCTACCAACTAATCGGGAGTACCGACTAAGCAGAAGGGCTACCAGCTAAGCAGAATGACTATCAACTAAGCAGAAGGCCTACCAACTAAGCAGAAGGACTATCAACTAAGCAAGCAGGACTACCAACTAATAAGAACTACCAACTAAGCAGAACTACTACCAACTAAGCAGAAGCACAACCAACTGAGCAACTACCAACTAAACAGAAGGGCTACCAACTAATCAGGTGTACCAACTAAGCAGAAGGGCTACCGACTAAGCAGAAGGGCTACCAGCTAAAGGGAAGGACTACCAACTAGGCAGAAGTCCTCCCAACTAAGCAGAAGGTCTATCTAATAAGCAGAAGTGCTATCAACTAAGCAGAACTACCACCTAAGAAGAAAAACTACCAACTAAGCAGAAGGACTACAAACTGAGCTGAAGCACAGCCAACCGAGCAACTACCAACTAAGCAGAAGGGCTACCAGCTAAGCAGAAGGTCTACCAGCTAAGCATAAGGCCTACCAACTAAGCAGAAGGTCCATCTAATAAGCAGAAGGACTATCAACTAAGCAGGACTACCAACTAATGAGAAGAACTACGAACTAAGCAGAATTACTACCAACTAAGCAGAAGCACAACCAACTGAGCAACTACCAACTAAACAGAAGGGCTACCAACTAATTAGGAGTACCAACTGAGCAGAAGGGCTACCGACTAAGCAGAAGGGCTACCAGCTAAAGGGAAGGACTACCAACTAAGCAGAAGGCCTACCAACTAAGCAGAAGGTCTATCCAATAAGCAGAAGTGCTATCAACTAAGCAGGACTACCACCTAAGAAGAAAAACTACCAACTAAGCAGAAGGACTACAAACTAAGCTGAAGCACAGCCAACTGAGTAACTACTACCTAAACAGAAGGGTTACCAGCTAATCAGGAGTACCAACTAAGCAGAAGGGCTACCAGCTAAGCAGAAGGTCTATCTAATAAGCAGAAGGACTATCAACTAAGCAGGACTACCAACTAATGAGGAGAACTACCAACTAAGCAGAAGCACAACCAACTAAGCAGAAGCACAACCAACTGAGTAACTACCAACTAAACAGAAGGGCTACCAAGTAATCAGGAGTACCAACTGAGCAGAAGGGCTACTGACTAAGCAGAAGGGCTACCAGCGAAGGGAAAGGATTACCAACTAAGCAGAAGGCCTACCAACTAAGCAGAATGTCTATCTAATAAGCAGAAGGCCTATCAACTAAGCAACTACCAACTAAACAGAAGGGCTACCAACTAAGCTACTGTGTAAAATTTAACTACCAAAAGTATAATACTAAACTAAACATTCCATTCACACTCTGAATTGTTGCATTTAATATTTTTATTGGCCAGCATAAAGTTAAGGGAATGGTGAAATAAGTCCTTGTATCATTAAAATGGATGAAGAATCAATCTGGATGACATTTGATTTCCTCTGTTGATTGTATATCATAAACAACTGACATTTATTTTTTATTAAAATTCTTGTTTTCACCTTTTTTCATCCTTGCTTCATAAACTTGCAAAATAGTATAACGGGATTTCTGTCTTGGAATGGAAAGCTACTTAGGGTATGGACTGGAGAACAATTGTATCTAATTTTTCAAATACAGTATATAGATAAAGCCCTAACTGAATGACATTTTGTTTTCTCTTTGAATTTGATTTTACGGACAATTATCATTTTTTCAAATCCTTGTTTTCATCTTTTTTTTGTAATCCTTTGTTGCATCTCAGTGCTGCTGATCCCCTGCAGTCTCTTTGCGGCCACTTTCTACATGCACTTCAGTGATGGAGTGGTGATGGAGACCACTGATGGTGACAACAGAAGACCATGTCTGTGTAATGTGTGTTGCAACGGTCAGTTTTAGTCGAGATTGGAAGCCCATGTGATGGGGCAACGGTGCAGGAGCTGCCTACAAGTCCATCCCCCATGTGATGTGGCAGGTTGGGGCATTACTTTGACCAATGGTGTTATCTCCTTGGTCGCATTGGACCTACTATATAAATTAACTTGTTAGGAGCTGATATCCAATAACTGTTGAAGGTTATGGGTGGGACCCTTTGGACATTCCATTAGGCCCTAGGCTCCTGCCAAGGTTGCCTGGTGAATGATCTGACTGGGTTCAACTTCTTAGAAGCTAGTTCTATATAACTGTTTGAGGCTGTAACTGGGCCCATTAGACAGCCATTGGGTCCTAGTCTTTGGCCAAGGTTGGTGAACGATCTATTTCGGTTCAAGAGGACCTATCAATTAGCTTGTTAGGAGCTGATATTATATAACTGTTGGAGGTTGTAGCTGGCCCTTTGAACATCCGTTTGGCCTTAGGCTCCTGTCAAGGTTGCCTGGTGGATATTCTGGCTTGGTTCAATAGGACCTATAAATTAACTTGTTAGGAATTGATATTATATAACTGTTGGAGGTTGTAATTTGGCCCCTAGGATATCCATTGGGCCCTAGACTCCCGTTTGGTTTGCCTTGTGGATGATCTGGCTGGGTTCAAGAGGACCCATTAATCAACTTCTTAGAAGCTAGTTCTATATAACAGTTAGACGTTGTAACTGGGCTCCTTTGGGACCTAGTCTTCTGCAAAGGTTGGTGGACGAGCTGGCTCAGGTCAAGAGGACCTGTAAATCAACTTGTGAGGTGCTGATAGGAATTTAACTGTTGGAGGTTACAGCTGGGCCCCTTAGACAGCCATTGGGCCCTAGAAACCTGCCAGGGTTACCTTGTGGAGGATCTGGCTTAGTTATAGAGGATCTATGAATGAGCTTGTTAGGAGCTGATCAACTTGTGAGGTGCTGATAGGAATGTAACTGTTGGAGGTTCCATCTGGGCCCCTTAGACAGCCATTGGGCCCTTGGCTTCTGCCAATGTTGGTGAACAATCTGGCTCGGTTCAAGAGGACCTGTAAATCAGCTCATTAGGAGCTGATATTATAAAATATCAGGTTGTATATGGAGGTTGTATCTGGGCCCCTTGTACAGCCATTGGGCCCTAGAATCCTGCCAGGGTTACCTTGTGGATTATCTCGCTTAGTTCAAGAGGACCTATGGATGAGCTTGTTAGGAGTTGATATCTTATAACCGTTGGAGGTTGAAGCAGAGCCCCTTGGACATACATTGGGCCCTAGACTCCTGCCAGAGTTGCCTTGTGGATGATCTGGCTGGGTTCAAGAGGACCTATAAATTAGCTTGTTAGGAGCTGATATTATATAACTGTTGGAGGTTGCAGCTGGGCCCCTTGGACAGCCATTGGGCTCTAGAATCCTATCAGGGTAACCTTGTGGATTATCTGGCTTAGTTCAAGAGGACCTATGAATGAGCTTGTTAGGAGTTGATATCTTATAACTGTTGAAGGTTGAAGCAGGGCCCCTTGGACAGACATTGGGCCCTAGACTCCTGACAGGGTTACCTATGTGGATGATCTGGCTCAGTTCAAGGGGACCTATTAATTAGCTTGTTAGGAGCTGATATTATATAACTGTTGGAGGTTGTAGCTGGCCCCTTGAACATCCGTTTGGCCTTATGCTCCTGTCAAGGTTGCCTGGTGGATATTCTGGCTCGGTTTAATAGGACCTATACATTAACTTGTTAATAATTGATATTATATAACTGTTGGAGGCTGTTATTTGGCCCCTTGGACATCCATTGGGCTCTAGACTCCTGTTAGGGTTGCCTTGTGGATGATCTGGCTGGGTTCAAGAGGACCCATTAATCAATTTCTTAGAAGCTAGTTCTATATAACAGTCTGAAGTTGTAACTGGGCCCCTTTGGGCCCCAGTCTTCTGCAAAGGTTGGTGGACGAGCTGGCTCAGCTCAAGAGGACCTGTAAATCAACTTGTTAGGTGTTGATATTATTTAACTGTTGGAGGTTACAGCTGGGCCCCTTGGACAGCCATTTGGCCCTAGAATCCTTCCAGGGTTACCTTGATGAGGATCTGGCTTAGTTCTAGAGGACCTATGAATGAGCTTGTTAGGAGCTAACATTTTATAACTGTTGGAGTTTCCAGCTGGGCCCTTTAGACAGCCATTGGGCCCTAGTCTTCTGCCAAGGTTGGTGAACAATCTGGTTCAGTTCAAGTGGACCTATAAATCAGCTTAGTAGGAGCTGATATTTTTTTAACTGTTGGAGGTTGTAGCTGGGCCCGTTGGACAGCCATCGGGCCCTAGACTCCTGCCAGGGTTGCCTTGTGGATGATCTGGCTGGGTTCAAGAGGACCTATAGATCAACTTTTTAGAAGCCAGTACTATATAAACGGTTTGAGGTTGTAGCTGGGCCCCTTAGACAGCCATTGGGTCCTAGTCTTCTGCCAGCTTTGGTGGATGATGTGGCTCAGTTTAGGAGGCTCTATTAATCAAGTTGTTAGGAAATGGAGGTTGTATCTGGTCCCTTGGACATCCATTGGGCACTAGGCACCTGCCAAGGTTGACTTGTGGATGTATTTGCTCAGTTCAAGAGTACCTACATATCAACCTGCTATGAGCTGATATATATATAACTGTTGCTTTAAATCTTTTAATTTATTTGTTGTTTACTGTTGAATTTTGCCAAGAACGCGGCGATGCGGCACTAATTTGAACTCACCTGCTCCCCATCCAGATGTCATTCATTGAAGTCTGATTCAGCTAAAATAAGTGACAGACTGTGTAAATGACAGAAGTGTCAGCAAGCTTATTAGTGAAGCCCAGAATACCATACACTTTCCACCACTAAATGTATTTACGGAATAGATGAGAAGATTGATTTATCAGATGTGACAGATTATGGATAGTTCTCCTTCTCTGCAACAGTAATTCTTTGCTGTTCAGTCTCAGGGTGTGCTAAGGAGAATGGAATATATCCTGTTAGTAACTAGAACCACAGCAACCCACGCAGTCCCTATGGGGCCTTCAGGTGGGAGGGGGGGGGGGGCCTGGTAGGGAGAAAGTTGAGGCAAAATAATTTCTATGTATAGCTATAAAAACCCTGTTAGTTGTCACCAGGACAAGTGTCCTCATTAGAAGATTTACTCTCACCTATTCTGGTGACACATCTAAAACTTGGGATTTCCCATCGCCTTTTTGTTTCTATGGTCACCCAGGTATTGAAAGAAGATAAATTTACCCAAGTTTTTTATATACAGTCACATTAAAGTTGATTGATATATTCAGTATCCAAAGCCCATAGTTATTATTAATATCCCTAAGATTGTATTATCTTTGATGTCAGTATCTACGTCCCCAGGAAAGTTATTAAAAACGTATCTCTTCATTGTCTCCTGCTAATAAATTATTATCTATCAAGATGATTATCATCTTCAATAAATTCTCATTCAGTCATTACTCTTAAATTATACCTTAATTTACTGCTTAATTACAAATTATTCACCAAGCCAGCACAGAGATGTAATTGTAGTCACTAGGATACCATAAAAGATTGCAGAACTGCAAAGACTGTTATTTCAGTGAAGGTTCTTATTGATCCAGTTCATGGTATATCTAGTAGTAGTTACTCATGTTCAGATACACTTGCTCTGAAATGGTAGTATGGTTACTACGATAAGCAGGGAACTAATCTACGTATCTTCCTCAAACCTGAAGGAGCTACCCTCAGGTTTGAAAAAGGTACATAGATGACTTGTGAAAGGTCTTAAACTTATAGAATATTCAAGTTACATGTGAGTAACCACTAGAAACAATATATGGGTAAAAGGTTCTGGCCACCAACCATCATACCTACAGTATATGAGTTTATTGGACATCTATTCCAAAGCCATGGCTAATAATTTGGAGCTTCTACTCTTGGAAGGCTTTCCACAAGATTTTGGAGGGGAGGGTGTCTGTGGAAATTTGTGTCCATGTGTGAGGTCAGGTACTGGTGCTAGGTGTGGGTGAGAAGACCTGACTCACAGTGTTCCTCTTCATCACCAAGGTGTTCAGTAGGGTTGGGTAGGGTTCTGTGAAGAGCCATGAGCTTTTTGGGCATCCCGTTTTATAACCATGTATGTTAATAGGTAACTGGTCCCCTTTGATGCTATAAAAGCCATCTCTTGAGAAGATCTGGATCACAATCTGTGTTCCATTTTTATGCCAAAGGTAGGGTTGAGGTCAGGGCTCTCAGCTTGGAGCTGTCCAGCCTCCGATCTTCTGGGAGGACTTTCCACAAGATTTTGGAGGGTGTCTGAAAGAATTTGTTCCATTTGTGATGTCAGGAACTGATATTGGAGGTGAAGACCTGGTTTACAATTGGTATTCTGCATTTTTCCCAAAGGTCCTCAGCAGGGTTGAGGTCAGGGCCTGCGTAGGACACTTGGGTTCTTCTACCCATCACAGCTATATGAGCTTGTTGGGCATCCCACTTCAAAACCATGGCCATTAATTTGGAGTCCCCCCCCCAAGGCCAATACAGGCAGTCCCCGAGTTAAGAAGACCCGAGTTATGAAGGGCCTCAAATGCTGGCCACTTGTGCTCCACACTGGTCCTGGATACCTCCAGACACATCCCATACTGCAGTACTACATGTACTGCATGGCCAGAAGAGCCCCAGATAACATAACAAGTGCCCAGAACATCCCACATCCATGCACAGGCGGACATTACACTCACCAAAGGCAGTGTTCCAACTGGAAGTTGCACTTACAGATGCAGTGTTGCAACTTACAAACAACTTCGACTTACGAACAAACCTACAGTCCCTATTGTGTTCGTAACTCCGGGACTTCCTGTAATATGAAGTTGCTCGCCTTGGTGGCTACAACAGCCTCCACTCAGTAGAGTGTTTAGTAGGGTTAAGATCCTATTCTAAAACCATGGCTTTTAATATGGAGTAGCCCCTTTGCAGCTATAACATCCTCCACTCAACTGGGGAGACTTTCCATAAGATTTTGGAGGGTGTGTGGGAATTTGTTGGATGAGAAGACCTGGCTCACAATCAGCATTCTAATCCATTACAAAGATGTTCAGTAGGGTTGAGGTCGAGTTCCTCCACACCAAACTGGCCAAACCATGTCTTTATGGAGATGGCTTTTCACACAGGGGCGCAGTTATGATGGAACAGAAAAAGGATCTTCACCAAATGGAAGGTTTGGAGGCTGAAGGAACACAATTGCCTAAACCAGCCTTTCTCAACCACTTTACACTAGAGGAAACGTTGAATTAACTTCCAGGTCTTGAGGAGCCCACAAGGGCTACCAAACTGGTCAAACCATCTCTTTATGGAACTAGCTTACCAATGGTGTTTCAATTCATCCCAAAGGTGCTCAGTAGAGTTGAGGTCAGGGCTCTGTACAGGGCACTCAAGTTCCTCCACACCAAATGGGTCAAACCATGTCTTTATAAAGCTGGCTTTGTACACAGTGGTACAGTCATGGTGGAACAGAAAATGATCTTCACCAAACTGTTACCACAAGGTTGGAAGAGCACAATTGTAATGTCTTTGTATGATGGAATATTGCCAGGACCCTTCACTGGGGACACCTCAACTCCATCATGTAGAGAAGGTGTTCTATTTTTCGTATGGTAGTCTTTGTTCTCTTGTTTCATAGCGTAGAAGGAAGACAAGTAGAATATAAATCCTGTATAATAATAAGTAGAATGGGGGGATCAATGGCCAGCTGTGTCATTGTTGGAAAACCTTCGTAATCATAAGACTTTTTTACTGAGTATTTTATCTTCATGTCGCTTTTGTAAAACATATTTATATAGACCTCCCTGTATCCTTATACTTCAGCATTCACAATTATGCAAATTAGCAGTAATGAGCTGATTACATTTTCTTTGGGGTTATGGGAGTCAAATTCATTTATATGCATACGAGCAGTTATCAACTCATTACAGATTTGTATGCTTTGAACCAATCGCTAATAGGGCGTGACAAGCCAAGACCGTGCTTATTGGCCACTTGTAGCTTTTATAATTATTTCTGACCTCACATCTTGTGAAGGGCTGCATAAACACCCATGCTGTCATTTACTATGATTTGTTTAAATTAGCTGGAATTATTAATAATATCCTAAAAAAAAAAAAAAAAACGTGTTATGCTCTCAGTCAGCGGAACTCTACTTTGCTGTTACTGCCGTACTTTCGTACCTGGACTTTCTCGCGACCCCCAAGCTCCACCGAACCTTATTTTATTCAGGATCAACCTGTCACAGCTTCAATGTTCTCAAACATTTTATTATATATTAGAGGGTAGCTTGCATTTATAATTGCACAAATTAAAATAAACACATGAAAGTTTTGGTTGCCAAAATCTGAGTGCAAGTAATTCTTGGTGGAGGAGAGGAAACCTTTGATGACTGGACGTTTGCCTGATGAGACATGTATGGGTTTTTAGGGGAGGTTGGTGTTAAGTTAAAGTTATGGTCATGAATCAATAAAGGCACATCAGCAGTTTTGCTACTCTACCCCTCAGTAATTCATTTTCACCAGTCTGAAGACATCCTGTGAGTGCAGGACATCATAGACCCACCCAGGAGCTTCACCTTCACCCAGGGGCTTTTTAGATTGGTTCCTTGGAGACTAAATCTGTTCTATGCACTCCAAAAGGAGTTTACCTCTAAATATTAATAGGAGACCTTTACTGGCTTGGCCCCTCCACTGTAATTGGCCAGATAACCAAGAGAGCATTGAAACATGTCCACTCTTTCAAACCTCCATGGGGAGGAGTCTTTTCTCAAAGGGTATTTCCATGTGCAAAATTTGAGGCACCGAATCCTACCTGCAACAAGTGGATGGTTTCCACAAGCTTACCTATAAACCTAAAGGATATAATGATCAAAAAGAGTCATGTGTGGTCCAATTAAGTTACACTGTAAGGAAAAGAAGTTTAAAGAAGGAGTCTAGCCTGAGCTTGTTTGGCTGGGCTTCTCCTAAGGGTCACAGCAGTGCCATACGCTTTGCACTACTGTGGCCCGTTTTCAGCACAGAGCAGTCTGAAGTTCGCTCTCTGCTGACGTCACTAGAATCAGTCCAGGCACCGCGTCATCATGACAATGAAGTCTGGATCCGCCAGGTGCCTGGACTGATGCCTGTCTCAGCCTCTCAGCAAGCCCTGAGAGGCTGAAATGGCCGCTCCCCGCCCCTCTACAGCTCAGCGCTCCAGTGAGCGTGGGGGAGCAGAGAGGAGAGCTGCTGATTGACAGTCAGCAGCTCTTCTCCTGGAGACCTGTGAGAACCGAGCCATCGGCGGTGTCCAATGGCTTGGTTCTAGGTGCTCAATGGCTCGGTTCTAGGTGGTGCATCCACCTAGGTAAGTATGATTAGGGAAAGAAAGAAAAAACATACTTCTCTTTTAAGGACACCTGACCAGCACGCCTACCTATATGAACAAAAAAAATCTTAAAACAAATTTTAAAGTTAAGGTGTCTTCAGTGAAGGGTTCTGGTAATACTCCATCATACAAAGACACTGTAGACCATGGTGCTCTTTCAACCTTGTTGCAATAGTTTGGTGAAGACCCTTTTCTGTTCCAGCATGACTGTGCCCCCCCTGTGTAAAAATCAAGCTCCATAAAGACATGGTTTGACCAGTTTGGTGTGGAGGAACTCGAGTGTCCTGCACGGAGCCCTGACCTCAACCATACTGAACACCATTGAGATGATTTGGAATGCCAATTTTGAGCCAGGCCATTAACCATCAGTACCTGACCCCACAAAATTCCCACCGACACCCTCTAATATCTTCTGGAAATTCTTTCCAGAAGAGTGGAGGATGTTATAGCATCAAAGGGGACCAACTATGTATTACCACCCATGGTTATGGAATGGGATATCCAACAAGCTCAAGCTCAACAAGCTCAGAACCCTGCCATCAACTCTACTGAACACATTTGGAATGAAGTGAAGCATTGTTTGTACGTCAAGTCTTCTCATCCAACGTCAGTACCTGACTTCACAAATGGGCACAAATTCCCACAGGCACACTCCAAAATCTTGTAGAAACCCTTCCAAGAGTGGAGGATGTTAAAGCCACCTAGGGGAACAACTCCATATTATTCGCTTGGAGGGGGTGACTACAAATGAAGGGCCATGGTTTTGGAATAGGATGCCGAACAAGCTCATATAGCTGTGATGGGTAGAAGAACTCAAGTGTCCTGCGCTGAGCCCAGACCTCAACCCTACTGGACCTTTTGGGAAAAAATCATAGCGCCAATTGTGAGCCAAGTCTTCCTATAAAAGAAGTGAATCCAGCTCCATAAAGACATTTTACCAGTTTAGTGTACAAGAAGTTGAAGGTTCTCCACGGAAGCTTGTCCCGAACCCTAATGAACACCTTTTAGATGACTTGGAACACAGATGGTGAGCCAGGTTTTCTCATCCGACATCAGTACCTGACCTCACAAATGGAACAAATTCCCACAGACACCCTACACATTCTTGAAGGAGGGTCTTCCTAGAAGAGTGGAGGATGGTATAGCTGTAAATGAGGCAACTCCATATTAATGGCCTTGGAGGGAGGAAGGGGCAAATCCATATTAATAGTAATGGTTGCAGAATGAGATGTCCAACAATCCCATAGAAGAGTTCAAGTGGTTTGCACAGATCCCTGACCTCAACCCTACTGCAGACCTTTGGGATGAATTGAAACGTCAATTGGAAGTCAGGTCTTCTCATCCAACATCTGTAACTGACTTCACAAATGGGAACAAATTCTGACAGACACCCTCCAAATTCTTGTGGAATGCCTTCCCAGAAGAGTGGAGAATGTTATTAGGCAGTGGTTCTCAACTCCTGTCCTCAGGACCCACTAACAGGCCATGTTTGCAAGATGACCGAAATACATCACAGGTGATATCATTTGCTGCTCAGCAATTTCCGTATTCTAGTCTGCATCTCCCCCAAGGTAATACCTAAAATCTGGCCTGTTAGTGGGTCCTGAGGACAGGAGTTGAGGACCACTGTTATAGGGGGTTGGCAACTCTATAATAAAGGCCATGATTTTGTCCAACAAGCTCATATAGTTGTGATGGGCAAATTTTTTTATCATACAATATAATTACTTTACCATGGCATTGTTCCTTCATTACTTTGAAATCTGCGGTATAATGTAGCCAATGTATACAGGTGAAGAGTGGGATATACTTAGGTTTCATAAAATTATCAGCAGGCCTGTCCTTAAAATGACCCCCTTTGCTTTAATGTGAGTAGTGCTGCGGTCAGTGTTTGGTAAGCCAAGAACAACATCAGCCCCTGTGGATGGGCCGCTGGTTCTCGTGGGGCCCCGTATGTTCTCCACTGATCACCCTGCAGAAAGGAGAAGCCAACTGACTAAAGACTCCAGAATGTTTCGCTTGGAGATAAACTTCATATTTATAATGGCAAACATTCTTGATTCAAAATTCTGACTAACTGCTTTCAGTTAAATCACACTTGGCAGTTGTTTAGTGAATAGAGCAGAACGCCTCTGATAGGATCATCTTGAGCCTGAAAGCTTGTATGGGTTCTCTCGTATAACTAGTTCATTTTTTGTTGTTGCGGCATTTGGGGTGCCATTAATAATGCAATGCAAACACCACAAGCAATTTTGTGTGTTTTAATGAATGTAGCTTCATATTTACAAGGAAACATCCTGTGTATGAGCCGTGAAGGTTGGAGACATCCTGTGTATAGGGCACAAGGGTTGGGGCATCCTGTGTATGAGCCATGAGGGTTGGGGGCATCCTGTGTATAAGCCATGAAGTTGGGGTCATCCTGATGAGGGTTGGGGACATCCAGTATATGAGCCATGAGGGTTGGGGACATCCTGTGTATGAGCCATGAGGACAGGGGGCCTCCTGCATATAAGCCATGTAGGTTGGGGGCATCCTGTGTACGGGTCATAAGGGTTGGGGTCATCCTGTATATGAGACATGAAGGTTGAGGGAACCCTGTGCATGAGCCATAAAAGTTGGGAACATCCTGTATATGAGTCAAGAGCATTGGGGGCATCCTGTATATAAACAATTAAGGTTGGGGACATCCTGTATATAAACCATTAAGGTTGGGGACATCCTGTATATGAGCCATGAGGATTGGGGACATCTTGATTTGTATAGGAACCATAACGTTTGGGGACATTCTATATAAGAGCCATGAGGGTTGGGGAAATTGTGTATATGAGCCATGAAGGTTGGGGACATCCTGTATTTAAGCCATTAGTGTTGAGGATAGCTACTATTGCCTCGTTTCGACTGAGTGGATCGGTTCGGGTCGGTACAGTTTGAATGGCCTAGAATGGTCCGGTCTATTCTGGTGAGCGTTTCCACTGCAAGTGGGACCACAAGGGGCCATACAGGGTTTAGAAAAAATGCCTCAGCATAGCACAGCAGAGGGTTTTCTGTCAGCCAATCAGTGAAATGTATCGTAGCTCCGCCCTAACCGAACCGTTCCATTTTCTATGGCCCCACATCTGAAGCAGGACCCTGAATGGAACGGTTCGGTTGTATGGGCCGCTTTCATAATGGAAACACCCAAAATAGCGTACCGTACCGAACCGAACCGATCCGCTCAGTGGAAACGAGGCATATAGGAACCATAAAGTTTGGGGACATCCTATATAAGAGCCATGAAGGTTGGGGAAATTGTGTATATGAGCCATGAAGGTTGGGGGCATCCTGTATTTAAGTCATTAGGGTTGGGGATATCCTGTATATTAACCATGAGGGTTGGGAACATCCTGCATATGATCCATGAATGTTTGGTACATCCTGTATAAGCGCCATGAAGGTTGGGGACATCTTGCATATGAGCCATGAGGGTTGGGGACATCCTGTATAAGAGCCATGAAGGCTGGGGACATTCTGTATATCAACCATGAAGGTTTGGGACATGCTGTATAAGAGCCATGAAGGTTGGGGACATCTTGAATATGAGCCATGAGGGTTTGGGACATCCTGTATAAGAGCCATGAAGGTTGGGTACATCTTGTATATGAACCATGATGGTTTGGGACGTTCTGTATAAGAGCCATGAAGGTTGGGGACATCTTGTGTATGAGCCATGAGGGTTGGGGACATCTTGTATATGAACCATGAAGCTTTGGGATATCCTGTATAAAAGCCATGAAGGTTGAGGACATCTTGTATATGAGCCATGAGGGTTAGGGACATCCTGTATTTAAGCCATCAGGGTTGGGGTTAGCCTCTATATGAACCATAAAGGTTTGGGACATCCTGTATAAGAGCCATGAGGGTTGAGGAAATTCTGTATATGAGCCATGAAGGTTGGGGACATCCTGTATTTAAGCCAATAGGGTTGGGGATATCCTGTATTTGAACCATGAGGGTTGGGGACATCCTGCATATGAACCATGAGGGTTGGGGACATCTTGTATATGAATCATGAGGGTTGGGGACATCTTGTATAAGTGCCTTGAAGGTTGAGAACATCTTGTATATGAGCCATGAGGGTTAGGAACATCCTGAATTTAAGCCATTAGGGTTGGGGGTAACCTCTATATGAACCATGAGGGTTGGGGACATCCTGTATATGGGATATGAGGTTTGGGACATCCTGTATATGAACCATGAGGGTTGGGGACATCCTGTATATGGGATATGAGGTTTGGGACATCCTGTATATGAACCATGAGGGTTGGGGACATCCTGTATATGGGATATGAGGTTTGGGGACATCCTGTATATGAACCATGAGGGTTGGGGACATCCTGTATATGGGATATGAGGTTTGGGACATCCTGTATATGAACCATGAGGGTTGGGGACATCCTGTATATGGGATATGAGATTTGGGACATCCTGTATATGAACCATGAGGGTTGGGGACATTCTGTATATGAACCATGAGGGTTGGGGACATCCTGTATATGGGATATGAGGTTTGGGGACATCCTGTGTATGAGCCATGAGTGTTGGGGATATTCAGTGTATGGAGAGATCAATATGTTGAATGCCTACGACATATTGTTCTACCAAACCCCGGGGCCCGTACCGTTCAGGAGGTCAGGGGACCTCACACAATAATCAGACATCTGAGATGAAGGAATGATCTGCAGATCTGCTCTACTCAGATGGCTGTGCAATGCTCTGCATGCATTTATCAGTGAAGCGTTACTCTATGATTTGATAAAGCCCATTTCGGAGGGGTCACTGCTAAAAGCTTGATTTCAAGAGATTTTCCCGGCTAAGTGTAATTTGCAGTACAGGAGAATTAAATTATGTTCACGAATCAGGAAACCGGCTCAGGTAACAGAGAGCCGGCGGGGGAGGTGGAGTTGGGGGGGGGTGGTTTTTGGGGGGGGGGATGCATTTTTCTGCCTGCTGACCTCGCTCCAGGCTTTACTGCTTTAGGGATATACAGGATTGAAGAGTATTACAAGTCTTATTCCTAAATATCTGGGTGTAGAGCTGAGGGGGGCTGTTATATGGGATTTCCCCAATATAGACTTCACATAGACTTGGACCCCCTTTATTAGGTCCACCTTGCTAGTAGCGGGTTGGACCTCCTTTTGCCTTCAGTCTTGGTGGCATAGATACAACAAGGTGTTGGAAACGTTCCTCAGAGATTTTGCTCCATAGTGACATGATAGCTTTACGCAGTTGCTGCAGATTTGTCAGCTGCACATCCATGATGCCAATCTCCCGTTCCACCACACCCCAAAGGTGCTCTATTGGATGAGATGTGGTGAGTGTGGAGACCATTGGAGGACAGGGACCTCATTGTCCAGTGGTGAGATGATTGGAGCTTTGTGACATGGTGCATTATCCTGCTGGAAGGAGCCATCAGAAGATGGGGACACTGTAGTCATAAAGGGATGGACATGGTCAGCAACAATACTCAGAAAGGCCGTGGGGTATAAACCATGCTCAATTGGTACTAAGGGGCCCAAAGTGTGCCCATCCCCCACACCATTACACCCCCACCACCAGCCTGAACCGGTGATACCCCATCCCCCACACCATTACACCCCCACCACCAGCCTGAACCGGTGATACAAGGCAGGATGGATCCATGCGCCAAATTCTGACCCCACCATCTGAATGTCGCAGCTGAAATCCAGACTCATCAGACCAGGCAACGTTTTTCCAATCTTCTATTGTCCAATTTTGGTGATCCTGTGCCAATTGTAGCCTCAGTTTCCTGTTCTTAGCTGACAGGAGTGGCACCCGGTGTGGTCTTCTGCTGCTGTAGCCCATCTGCTTCAAGGTTGGATGTGTTGTGTGTTCAGAGATGGTATTCTGCATACCTTGGGTGTAACGAGGGGTTATTTGAGTTACTGTTGCCTTTCTATCATCTGGAACCAGTCTGCCCATTCTCCTCTGACCTCAACAAGGCATTTTCCTCCACACAACTGCCGCTCACTGGATATTTTCTCTTTTTCCCACCAATCTCTGTAAACCCCGAGAGATGGTTGTGTGTGAAAATCCCAGAAATACTCAGACCTGCCCGTCTGCCACCAACAACCATGCCACGTTCAAAGTCACTTTAATCCCCTTTCTTCCCCCATTCTGATGCTCGGTTTGAACATCAATAAGTCGTCTTCACCACGTCTAGATGGCTAAATGCATTGCGTTGCTGCCATGCGATTGGCTGATTAGCGATTTGTGTTACAGAGCAATTGTACAGGTGGACCTAATAAAGTGGACGGGTGAAATATTTTCCCTGTTTTAATGTAGACATTCACCCAACCTGCGCCACGTTCTGGTGTGAACAGGCCCTTGAAGGAAAACTCTTTTTGCAGCCAATCGGTGGAACCAGAGAACGGGAGAAGGGGTGGGCAGGAGGGTTGGCTGTCCTGGGCGCCACGATTTACTGTATGGATGGGGGTGTCAGTGGGCTCCTTCTGATACAAGGCCTTTTGACAAGCGGATGACTGCTGGGGGGGGTAGCATCCCCTAAGCTCGGACATAATGAAGAGGGCAGCCATGCCGACACACAGGGCACAGACATGGCCCCCCGTTGTCACCATCAGGAAACCCGCCCTGATCAACGATGGGCAGCCAACAATAGAGAGCATGGAGAAGGGAAGTAGCTACAAAGAGGCTGAAGGAGATCACCATCCACTTTTACATTGAATTCTGATTCAGCGGCTCGCTATGGATTACTGAACATTGCCCCCCCCATATGCAATAGACCGATTTTATTATTGAAGTGGACATTCATATCCTTTACTCCTATAATGACCCTTTTCTTTTCCGTCTATTATAATGTGACAAACGTTCCAACAATGTACATGGAGATCATTCTGATACAAAATGACATTATTAGGAACATTCTATATATAAAGGTCTCCATAGCAATGTGTAGGATGGAGTCATTTCCTGTGCACTGAACATTTTGTGTTGACCTTTTATATACTTCCACCTACAATGGTGGTTTATATGTAGAGAGTCTTTTATTATTTACTAGTGTTATAGTGCTAAAAATCAAGTAAAGAAAATACAGAACAAAAAAAAAAAATTGGATGAAATAATATGATTTCCAGGTGATATAAATTGTTACATAATTAAACTTGTCATCTGCTGACAGATAATCAACTCTATGGAACACAAAACCAAAAGTGCCGCACTAATTGACATATATACAGTATATAATTAAGTGATCACAAGTGAATCAATGTAAAGGAAATAGAAAAAGAAACAGAACTCTCCCTCTCCTTCTCCTTTGCTTCCTGCTTCTCCTTCTCCTTCTCCTCCTCCTTCTTCTTCTTCTCCTTCTCTTCCTGCTTCTCCTCCTTCTTCTCCTCATCCTCCTTCTTCTCCTTATCCTCCTCCTCCTTCTTCTCCTCATCCCCCCCTTCTTCTTCTTCTCCTTCTCTGTCTCCTTCTTCCTCTCCTTCTTTTTCTTCTCCTTCTCTGTTTCCATCTCCCTCTCCTTCTCTGTCTATTTCTCCCTCTCCTCCTCCTTCTTCTTCTCCTTCTCCCTCTTATTCTCTGCCTCCTTCTTCTCCTCCTCCTCCTTCTTCTCCTCCTCCTCCTTCTTCTCCTCCTCCTCCTTCTTCTCCTCATCCTCCATCTCCTTCTCTGTCTCTATCTTCCTCTTCATCTCTGTCTCCTTCTCCCTCTCCTCCTTCTTCTCCCTCTCCTCCTCCTTCTTATTCTCTGCCTCCTTCTTCCTCTCCTCCTTCTTCTCCACCTCTGTCTCCTTCTTATTATCTGTCTCCTTCTCCCTCTCCTTCTCTGTCTCCTTCTCCCTCTCTTCCTTCTTCTCCTCATCCTCCTTCTTCTTCTTCTCCTCCTTCTCTGTCTCCTTCTCCCTCTCCACAGAGCAAACTTAACGCAACTTACATGGACTTTACAGGGATTTCCTCCATACAGACTTCGCAGGGTTAAAGCCGATGTATTTTCCCGGGTTTTGAGGTCTCTTGATATAAACACATCATAGAGAACTCGCGGTGCTAAAAACTCGCAACAAAAGGATGTTTGTGCATTGAAATAGTTTGGATGAACGCTGGAATCTGTTTTCTGCCGGTTGTGGTGTTTCAGCCGATAAATTAAAGTAAATGAACCTTGACTGGGAATGTCACCGGCAGACCTTTAATGGATGTTTACATGGGTCTGTTTACTGCCGATGTTCAGCCATAAACAAATCTGGTTTGTAGCAGCGGGCGGATGATTTACCACCTGCAGGACCTCCGCAGCTGAGTTATGGTTCATGAAATCATTTATGTACGGGGCAGGTGTTGCACCTGCCTGTTCACAAACTGCTGCAGACAACTTATAGTGCGCTCCTCCGTGAGGAATTCGAAACTCCATTGTATAGTAACGGCTTTCTGGCCACGTAACGCATGTATGTGTGGTGGCAAAAAGAATGGGCTTTAATGCCCGCACGCCGCCCTGCATTCCCAGGCACAGTGACCAATCTGTCATAGGCAGCTCCCGGTCTCTGGTAATGATCGGAAGCCATTAATAAAAAAAAATTAACTGCACTCAGGCACTGTAAGTGCCTGTCCTCCAGACAACGTCATCTATGACGAAACGCATAGGGTAGAGTCTATGCAAAATGCATAGGGCAGAGTCTATGCAAAAGGGTCCAACAAAATACTGACACAAGGGAGGGGGGGTCTTTTTCCAACTCAGTGATCCTGTTTTTATACTCTCTTAATTTTTTTTCTGACATGTTGGCGTTAGCACTGTAATTTCCTGTCCCCCCAGATGACGTCACCTATGATGAAATGCATAGGGCAGAGTCTATGCAAAAGGGGGTCCAACAAAATACTGACACGCGGGGTCCTTTTTCCAACTCAATGATTCTGTTCTTATTATTTCTTAATTTTTTTATGACATGTTGGCGTTAGCACTGTAATTTCCTTTCCCCTAGACGACATCATCTATGACGAAACGCATAGGACAGAGTCTATGCAAAAGGGGGTCCAACAAAATACTGACAAAAGGGAGGGGGGTCCTTTTTCCAATTCAGTGATCCTGTTTTTATACTCTCTTAATTTTTTTCTGACATGTTGGCGTTAGCACTGTAATTTTCTGTCCCCCCAGATGACGTCACCTATGACAAAACGCATAGGGAAGAGTCTATGCAAAAGGGGGTCCAACAAAATACTGACACGCGGGGTCCTTTTTCCAACTCAATGATTCTGTTCTTATTATTTCTTAATTTTTTTATGACATGTTGGCGTTAGCACTGTAATTTCCTTTCCCCTAGACGACATCATCTATGATGAAACGCATAGGACAGAGTCTATGCAAAAGGGGGTCCAACAAAATACTGACAAAAGGGAGGGGGTCCTTTTTCCAACTCAGTGATCCTGTTTTTATACTCTCTTAATTTTTTTCTGACATGTTGGCGTTAGCACTGTAATTTTCTGTCCCCCCAGATGACGTCATGTATGACGAAACGCATAGGACAGAGTCTATGCAAAAGGGGGTCCAACAAAATACTGACTCAAGGGAGGGGGATCCTTTTTCTAACTCAGTGATCCTGTTTTTATACTCTTAATTTTTTTCTGGCATGTTGGCGTTAGCACTGTAATTTACTGTCCCCCAGACGACGTCATCTATGATGAAATGCATAGGGCAGAGTCTATGCAAAAGGGGGTCCAACAAAATACTGACACAAGGGGGCTCCTTTTTCCAACTCAGTGATTCTGTTTTTACATCTTCTTAAATTTTTCTGACATGTTGGCTTTAGAACTGTAATTTACTGTCCCCCAGATGACGTCATCTATGACGAAACGCATAGGGAAGAGTCTATGCAAAAGAGGGTCCAACAAAATACTGACACAAGGGAGAGGAGGGTCCTTTTTCCAACTCAGCGATTCTGTTTTTATATGTTATAAATTTTCTTCTGACATGTTGGCGTTATATTTTTCACTTGGATGTTATAAGTTGCACAGAGAATATACAGCTGGGTAAAACAAAAATGGTGTCTGTCTTCTTTTTCAGGCTGCAAAGCAACAAAATGTGATTATATAAAAGGGGAAGGGGGTAATTCTTTTTATACCCACTGTGAGTTGTACCGGTTTATCTGCAGTCTTCCCTTCTCTACATCATTTCAAAGTGCAGAATTTTTAGGCTTGTCTGAGATTTAAAAAAAAAAAGGGGGGGGGGGGAGCTGATGATGTTACACTCTCTAGAGCTTGGTGAGGAAAGCAATGAGAGCTGATTGGAAGGAAGGGACACCCACCCCCCCACCCCCTTCACACAGGAACAGAGCTGAGGCTGTCAATCAGCTGGAGCTCCCTCCCCTGTCACCTTTTATCTCTTGGTGTCAGGAAAACATGTCAGAATTAAATCATGCAGATAGCAGAGGAAGGAGGCGGCAGACAGGACACTTAGTGCTCTGAATTTAGACAAGCACACCATATAGAGGGATATGCTTTGTTCATATTTGATGTCTGAGGTTTACAACCACTGGTTTTGCACAGAGCAGCCCAGATCCTCCTCTTCTCGGGTCCCCCCTCCCCACCCGCCAGTGCTTCTGGTCCCTTCTTCCTGCTGAGTGCAGCTTGCCCTGGGGCACCCAAGCAGGCACGCTCATGAGCGGGGGGGCTGCTACACACAGAAGGTTTTTTTGGCCTTCATGCATTCTTTGCAAAAGCCTTTACAACCACGTTGAGGAGGTGTGGCCCTCAGTAGACATAACGTGGCCCCCTTGATGATTTAGTCCTCTCAGTTCGGCCCCCTTGTGTCTCCTAAGTTTGATACGCCGGATCTAGATAATACTTTTAATACAAAGTGAAAGCTACAGATATGAATTAAATATGGCTTCCCGTCTTCTTGCCAATGATTGTGAGTCCACCTTGGATGACATGCACCATAAATAGTGGAAAACCATCTGCATATGGGGCCAGAGGTCAGCGACAAGACGTATCCTTTAAAAAATAATGAGATAAAGTCACACGAGGATAAGTTTGGTTCCCGCTGCTGTCACCTGTATTGGAATCCAAACTCATAAAAAACGAATTAACAACTATTAGGTCCCTGTGATGTCTTCCCAAACTAATGGAAGCCACATGTCCAAGGACTCATTTTGACATACGTTAAGCCTCCAGGATGACTATGTTTTCGTCTTGCCCTCATATATTGCAAAGTCTCTTCTGCGTAACGTCTGGTTATTCATTCCCGTATACTCTGAGCTGAGGAATAACTGTTTGGGTCAGGAACGTCCAACCTTTTATGAGGTCCTCCAAAATAAATTTTGAAGACCAATTAAAGGGCCGTATTTCAGGCATGACTTGTTCCCATAGTTTACATGACAAGCCCCCTCTTTTGGGGTCGGTCCCGTCAACTAAAAACAATATTTCATCACAGACTGGGCTGATTGGAGGTGGATACAGTACCTGTCCCGAGGACTGCAGGGAAACCTCGAGGACTGCTGGGACTGAAACCTGAAACTGGACTTCACTTACAGCTTGTGCTTTGTTATCATGTGAGTTCATGATATTCGTAAGTGATTTGGTTTGTTTGATTTTCATACCCACCTTTTTGGTCATGTGGTGCCCCGGGGTTCTTTTCTCCTGCAAAAGATGCATTAGGACCATGTTAGGCAAATATGAGTGTGGTAACAGGTGAAAGTTGATGACAATATTTCAGGACATCGGCCCCTTTCTCAGATAAATTTCCAGGGGAAATCTGGAACTTAACGCTCAGTTAGGACGTACTATGTTATTTATCTATAGCTTAGGTCAGTCTTTCTCAGCCAGGGTTCCTCCAGAGGTCGCTAGAGGTTCACTGAGCAATGGGCAGTTTGCAACTTGAGGATAAGTAGCCACTGACACCAATGATCGTTTTAGCTATCTGTAAAGAGGACATTCTTCCCCCTGACCACCAATATAAGGGACATTCCTCCCAATGACCACCAATGTAAGGAGCATTCCTCCCAATGACCACCAATGTAAGGAACATTCTTCCAACTGACCACCAATGTAAGGAATGTTCTTCTCACTGATCACCAATGTAAGGAACATTCTTCCCACTGATCACCAATGTAAGGAACATTCTTCTCACTGATCACCAATGTAAGGGACATTCTTCTCACTGATCACCAATGTAAGGAACATTCTTCTCACTGATCACCAATGTAAGGGACATTCTTCTCACTGATCACCAATGTAAGGAACATTCTTCTCACTGATCACCAATGTAAGGAACATTCTTCTCACTGATCACCAATGTAAGGAACATTCTTCTCACTGATCACCAATATAAGGAACATTCTTCCCACTGATCACCAATGTAAGGAACATTCTTCTCACTGATCACCAATGTAAGGAACATTCTTCTCACTGATCACCAATGTAAGGAACATTCTTCTCACTGATCACCAATGTAAGGAACATTCTTCTCACTGATCACCAATGTAAGGAACATTCTTCTCACTGATCACCAATGTAAGGAATATTCTTCCCACTGATCACCAATGTAAGGAACATTCTTCTCACTGATCACCAATGTAAGGAACATTCTTCTAACTGATCACCAATGTAAGGAGCATTCTTCTCACTGATCACCAATGTAAGGAACATTCTTCTACTCATCACCAATGTAAGGAACATTCTTCTCACTGATCACCAATGTAAGGAACGTTCTTCTCACTGATCACCAATGTAAGGAACATTCTTCTCACTGATCACCAATGTAAGGAACATTCTTCTCACTGATCACCAATGTAAGGAACATTCTTCTCACTGACCTCCAATGTAAGGAACATTCTTCTCACTGATCACCAATGTAAGGAACATTCTTCTCACTGATCACCAATGTAAGGAACATTCTTCTCACTGATCACCAATGTAAGGAACATTCTTCCCACTGATCACCAATGTAAGGAACATTCTTCTCACTGATCACCAATGTAAGGAACATTCTTCCCACTGATCACCAATGTAAGGAACATTCTTCTCACTGATCACCAATGTAAGGAACATTCTCCTCACTGATCACCAATGTAAGGGACATTTTTCTCACTGATCACCAATGTAAGGAACGTTCTTCTCACTGATCACCAATATAAGGAACATTCTTCCCACTGATCACCAATGTAAGGAACATTCTTCTCACTGATCACCAATATAAGGAACATTCTTCCCACTGATCACCAATGTAAGGAACATTCTTCTCACTGATCACCAATGTAAGGAACATTCTTCTCACTGATCACCAATGTAAGGGACATTCTTCTCACTGATCACCAATGTAAGGAACATTCTTCTCACTGATCACCAATGTAAGGAACATTCTTCTCACTGATCACCAATGTAAGGAACATTCTCCTCACTGATCACTAATGTAAGGAACATTCTTCTCACTGATCACCAATGTAAGGAACATTCTTCTCACTGATCACCAATGTAAGGAACATTCTTCACACTGATCACCAATGTAAGGAACATTCTTCTCACTGATCACCAATGTAAGGAACATTCTTCTCACTGACCATAACACTAATGTACCATGGGTTGTAGATATTATAATTGTTATCAGGAGGTATTTTGAGGGCTCTTCCATGGTAAAGACGTTGAGAAAGGTTGGCTTAGACAATAACTCATGTCTGGTGGAGTCAGGTGGGACGGCTCATGTGGTCAGAGGTACTTGTGCGCATTGTTATATATTACTTGATACTTTGCAAATAGAATTATCTAAAAGCTATTTTGGTCTGTTAGCTTCATCACTTCTATTGGCCAGAAGACTGTCCCGGCATCGGTTATACTTTACAGACTCTGGAATGACGGGTCTGATGCCAGCAAAGGAACCGCTAAAAAAAACTCCATCTTTAGGGCTTAGATCACATTTTGATACATTTTATTTGGTAGGATCAAACAAGGGAGAGGTGTTCTGAAAACAAGCCATGGAAAAGTTTCCATTTTTCAGGCCATCTCCTCTCGGAAAGTTACTTTAGTCACCGCGAAAAAAAAAAAAAAAAAACGTCAGTCGGGTGTAATCCGGTGAGTGCCGAGGGGGAGAGCTCTGGGGAGGTTAATTAATGCAAGGAGGGAAGTCTAGACCGGGTCAGATCTGGGATCTCTCGCTTGAATAGACACAGATCAGCTTACCGCTTCTCTCTGAGTCGCTTTGATTTCTATCTGCAGCTTCGTTCAGGGAACATAATTTAATTTACATTTTTACTAAACAATCCCTATTTTGAAACAAAAACAAAAAAAAAATAAAAAATTGAAGCCAGCCAAACGGAGAGACTCACGAAATTCTTGGAGCTGACTGCCAGATGCGGCGAGGTTAACCGCTTACAGCGCAGGAATCTCCATTAACGTAAAAAACCCCATCGCCTGAATCTCCTAGAAGCTTTAACATGTTAATGCCAATTTTTAAAAGTCATTTTCAATGTTTTTGAATTTTGCAGGTTTTATTAAAACAATCCCTGGTGATCCTGCCATGGAGGTTCTCTTTTACAGGCACTTCCTGTTAGAGGGTGACAACACTCTGTCCTGGTCTCCTAACTGTGCTCCTGTGTTGTCACCTGCTTACACAGGCTTCCAATGGAAACTACGAATGACCATTTCAATGAGTGATTTGGAAATTTTTTGAAAAATTTGTAAAAATGTCTTGAAAAAAAAACAACTTTTATTATTATTATTATTTTCCTTTATTTAGACAGTGTGTTATCTTTTGAGTGTATGAGCACTTCCTGTTAAATTTGTAAGATTTGTTTGAAAAAAAAAATCAACCTTTATTGTTATAATTATTATTATTGTTATTATTATTATTATTATTATTATTATTATTATTATTATTATTATCATTGATATGATTTTCCTTTATTTAGAAGGCGTGTTATCTTTTGGGTGTATTGGAAACTTCCTGTTAAATTTGTAAAAATTACTGGAAAAAAATAAACTATTATTATTATTATTATTATTATTATTATGTTCCTTTATTTAAAGGGTGTGTTATCTTTTGAGTGTATGAGCACTTCCTGTTAAATTTGTAAAATGTGTTTGGAAAAAGAAATAAACTTTTATTATTATTATTATTATTATTATTATTATTATTAATATGATTTTAGTTTATTTAGAAGGTGTGTTATCTTTTGGGTGTATTGGAAACTTCCTGTTAAATTTGTAAAATTTACTGGAAAAATTAAAATTTTATGAATATTTTTATTATTATTATTATTATGTTCCTTTATTTAAAGGGTGTGTTATCTTTTGAGTGTATGAGCACTTCCTGTTAAATTTGTAAAATTAGTTTGAAAAAAAAAATCAACTTTTATTGTTATTATTATTATTATTTTTATTATTATTATTTTCCTTTATTTAGAGGGTGTGTTATCTTTTGGGTGTATTATTGGGCACTTTCTGTTATAGGGTGACAACCTTCTATCCCAGTTTCCTAACTGTGCTCCTGTGTTGTACTCCTCTTACACAGGCTTCCAATGGAGACTAAACGTGACCATTTCAATGAGTGATTTTGAAAATGTTTTAAAATTTGTAAAAATTGCATGAATTTTTTTTAAAATTATTATTATTATTTTCCTTTATTTAGACGGTGTGTTATCTTTTGAGTGTATTGGGCACTTTCTGTTAAATTTGTAAAATGTATTTGAAAAAAAAATAAACTTTTATTATTATTATTATTATTATTATTATTATTTTTGTTATCATTATTATTATTATTTTTCTTTATTTAGAGGGTGTGTTATCTTTTGGGTGTATTGGGCACTTCCTGGTATAGGGTGACAACCTTCTATCCCAGTTTCCTAATTGTGCTCCTGTGTTGTCCTCCTCTTACATAGGCTTCCAATGGAGACTACAAGTGACCATTTCAATGAGTGATTTTGATTTCTTTTTTGAATTTGTAAAAATTGCATTCAAATTTTTAATTATTTTTATTATTATTATTATCATTATTTTCCTTTATTTATACGGTGTGTTATCTTTTGAGTGTATTGGGCACTTCCTGTTAAATTAGTAAAATTTTTTGAAAAAAAAAGAAACTTTTATTATTATTATTTTTATTATTATTATTATTATTATTATTTTCCTTTATTTAGAGGGTGTGTTATCTTTTGGGTGTATTGGAAACTTCCTGTTAAATTTGTAAAAATTGCTGGAAAAAAATAAACTTTTATTATTATTTTGATTATTATTATTATGTTCCTATATTTAGAGGGTGTGTTATATTTTGGGTGTATTGGGCACTTCCTGTTATAGGGTGACAACCTTCTATCCCAGTTTCCTAACTGTGCTCCTGTGTTGCCCTCCTCTTACACAGGCTTCCAATGGAGACTACAAGTGACCATTTCAATGAGTGATTTTGAAATTCTTTGAAAAAAATTAAAACATTGAAAAAAAAATTGAAAAAAAATTATTGCTTTAACCAGAATGTATTAATAATTAATATTATTCACTATTATTATTATTATTATTATTATTATTATTATTATTATTTTTTGGTTAAATGATTGTGCATATAATATAATAATAATTGTTTCTACTATTGTTTCTTTGGTTTCAAAGATGACCCCAAAGAGGGGATATTGGAATGATTTGGAGATGTTCTTGTGTTCTTTCTAGCCCTGATGAAGGGGGGCATTCTTGGACCCCAAAACGCATTGGATTTTTTAAATTACCCCCCCCCCCCCCGACTTATTGGAATACAGTATCTGTATTTTTTTTATCATTCAGCAATTGTTACTAGAATTTATTATTTTGATAATAATAATAATTATTATTTTTTACCCAATTGATGAACTGTGTGTGAAGTTTTTGTATATTAATTTGATACCTCCAATTAATTGATATTGGATTGATATGGAAAGGACCTTACTTTCTTTCTAGCCCTGATGTGGGGGGGGGGCACTCTTCGATCCCTGAAATGCGTTGGATTTTTTTCACCCAGCCCCCCCCGACTTGTTTTGGAATATGGCTGTATCTGCATTTTTTTTTATCATTCAGCAATTGTAATGAATGAATAATAATAATATTTTTTATTAAAATTGTAACCAGAATGAATAATAATAATAATAATAATTATTATTTTTATTATTTATTCTGGTTACAAATGCTGAATGAAAAAAAAATATTTTAAATTTTTATTCATTTATTTATTATCCAATTGATAAACTGGTATGATGTAGTATTTATGCTCTCATATGTGTCTGAAGTTTTTGCATATTCATTCTGATACTTCCAATGAATTGATATCGGATTGATATGGAAATGTCCTTATTTTCTTTTTAGCCCTGATGTGGGGGTGGGGTGCGCCTTCCACCCCTGAAACGCGTTGGATTTTTTGTCCTCCCCCCCCAACTTTTTTTTTGAAATATGGTTGTAGCTGCATTTTTTTTTAATCATTCGGCAATTGTAACCAGAATTAATAAAAATAATAATATTTATTATTATTCATTCTGGTTACAATTGCTGAATAAAAAAAATATTATTTTTATTTATTTATTTATTACCCAATTGATGAAGTGAACTGGTGTGGTTTAGTATTTATGTTCTCATCTGTGTCTGAAGTTTTTGCATGTTTATTCTGATACGTCCAATGAATTAATATTGGATTGATATGGAAACGTCCTTATTTTCTTCCTAGGCCTGATGTGGGGGTGGGGGGCGCTCTTCAACCCCTGAAATGCGTTGGATTTTTTTTCATCCCCCCCTCCCCGACTTTTTTTGGAACATGGTTGTATCTACATGTTTTTTTTCGGACACATATGAGAGCATAAATACTAAATCATACCATTTCAGTTCATCAATTGAGTAATAAATAAATAGAAAAAATAAAAATAAAAAATAATAGATTTTTTTTCATTCAGCAATTGTAACCAGAATGAATAATAATAATAATAATATTTATTATTATTATTTTTATTATTATTATTATTATTATTATTATTATTCATTCTGGTTACAATTGCTGAATGCAAAAAAAAAATATTATTTTTAATTTAAATTATTTTTATTTATTTATTTATTACCCAATTGATGAACTGAAATGGTATGATTTAGTATTTATGCTCTCATATGTGTCCAAAGTTTTTGCATATTCATGCCTTATTTTCTTTCTAGCCCTGATGTGGAGGTGGGGGCGCTCTTCGGCCCCTGAAATGCGTTGGATTATTTTAATTCCCCCTGACTTTAAATTAAAATATTTTTAATTTTTATTTATTTATTTATTACCCGATTGATAAACTGGTATGGTTTACTATTTATGCTCTCATATGTGTCTGAAGTTTTTGCACATTCATTCTGATACTTCCAATGAATTGATATCGGATTGATATGGAAATGTATTTATTTTCTTTCTAGCCCTGATGTAGGGGTAGGGGGGCGTTCTTTAACCCTAAAATGCGTTGAATTTTTTCATCCCCCCTTCTCCGGCTTTTTTTGGAATATGGTTGTATCTACATTTTTTTTTTTTTTCGGACACATATGAGAGCATAAATACTAAACCATACCATTTCAGTTCAACAATTGGTAATAAATAAATAAATAAGTAAAAATTAAAAGTTATATATATATATATATATATATATATATATATATATATATATATATATATATATATATATATATATATATATATATATATATTTTTTTTTTAATGCAGCAATTTTAACCAGAATGAATAACAATAATAATATTAAATATTATTATTATCATTATTATTATTAATTTTCATTATGGTTACAATTGCTGCATGATAAAAAAAAATGCATATACAACCATATTCCCAAAAAAGTCGGGGGGGGGGGGTTTAAAATAAAAATTATAATAATAATAATAATTATTATTATTATTCATTCTGGTTACAATTGCTGAATTAAAAAAAATATATATATATTTTTTTTCATTTTAATTTTTTTCATTTATTTATTTACTACCCAATTGATGAACTGAAATGGTATGGTTTAGTATTTATGCTCTCGTATGTGTCTGAAGTTTTTGCACATTCATTCTGATACTCCCAATGAATTGATATTGGATTGATATGGAAAGTGTCCTTATTTTCTTTTTTTACTTTTTTTTGGAATATGTTTGCATCTAAAATGTTTTATTATTTTTTTTTGACACATATGATATTATTATTATTATTCATTCTGGTTACAATTGCTGAATGAAAAAAAAATATTTTTCATTTCATTTTTATTTATTTATTTATTTATTTATTACCCAATTGATGAACTGAAATGGTATGGTTTAGTATTTATGCTCTCATATGTGTCCAAAGTTTTTGCATATTCATTCCTTATTTTCTTTCTAGCCCTGATGTGGAGGTGGGGGCGCTCTTCGGCCCCTGAAATGCGTTGGATTATTTTAATTCCCCCTGACTTTAAATTAAAATATTTTTAATTTTTATTTATTTATTTATTACTCGATTGATAAACTGGTATGGTTTACTATTTATGCTCTCATATGTGTCTGAAGTTTTTGCACATTCATTCTGATACTTCCAATGAATTGATATCGGATTGATATGGAGATGTATTTATTTTCTTTCTAGCCCTGATGTAGGGGTAGGGGGGCGTTCTTTAACCCTAAAATGCGTTGGATTTTTTCATCCCCCCCTTCTCCGACTTTTTTTGGAATATGGTTGTATCTACATTTTTTTTTTTTTTCGGACACATATGAGAGCATAAATACTAAACCATACCATTTCAGTTCAACAATTGGTAATAAATAAATAAATAAGTAAAAATTAAAAGTTATATATATATATATATATATATATATATATATATATATATATATATATATATATATATTTTTTTTTTTTAATGCAGCAATTTTAACCAGAATGAATAACAATAATAATATTAAATATTATTATTATCATTATTATTATTAATTTTCATTATGGTTACAATTGCTGAATGATAAAAAAATGCATATACAACCATATTCCAAAAAAAGTCGGGGGGGGGGGAGTTTAAAATAAAAATTATAATAATAATAATTATTATTATTATTATTCATTCTGGTTACAATTGCTGAATTAAAAAAAAATATATATATTTTTTTTCATTTTAATTTTTTTCATTTATTTATTTATTACCCAATTGATGAACTGAAATGGTATGGTTTAGTATTTATGCTCTCGTATGTGTCTGAAGTTTTTGCACATTCATTCTGATACTCCCAATGAATTGATATTGGATTGATATGGAAAGTGTCCTTATTTTCTTTTTTTACTTTTTTTTGGAATATGGTTGCATCTAAAATGTTTTATTATTTTTTTTTGACACATATGATATAATAATATTTATTATTATTATTATTATTATTCATTCTGGTTACAATTGCTGAATGAAAAAAAAATATTTTTCATTTCATTTTTATTTATTTATTTATTTATTTATTTATTTATTTATTTATTTATTACCCAATTGATGAACTGAAATGGTATGGTTTAGTATTTATGCTCTCATATGTGTCCAAAGTTAAAAAAAAAAAAAATTAAAAACAATATTTTTTTTCATTCAGCAATAAAAAAAAAAAAAGCATATACAACCATATTCCAAAAAAAGTCGGGGGGGGGGGGTTAAAATAATAAAATTATTATTATTATTATTATTATTATTATTGTTATTATTCATTCTGGTTACAATTGCTGAATAAAAAAAAAATATTATTTTTAATTAATTAATGAATTAATTAATTACCCGATTGATGAACTGAAATGGTATGGTTTAGTATTTATGCTCTCGTATGTGTCTGAAGTTTTTGCATATTCATTCTGATACTTCCAATGAATTGATATCGGATTGATATGGAAATGTATTTATTTTCTTTCTAGCCCTGATGTGGGGGGGGGGGTCTCTCTTGGACCCCTGAAATCTGTTGACTACTTTTTCCCCCTGACTTTTTTCTTTTGGATTAAAGTTGTATCTGGACCTCTTAGCGGCGGTGTGGCGCTTCAATTTCTGTTTTTCTAAAAACGTATTATTCACTCCGCCGGCTCTGAGCTGTGAGTTTGCAAAAGGAAAAAAAAAAAGAAGAAGAAGAACTTTGGGGCCTTTAGGAACAATGTCGGTGGTGAGGAGGACATGTTCTAATGGACTTTCCTGGCAAACATCGGCGTTGGATAAACAACACCTGATTTATGGAGGAAAAGCCTTACGGGGAGATGTGAGAAGTTGCGGCTTGTTCTTTTTTTTTTTTTTTTTTTTTTCCTCGTGTCCGATAATAAATCCGCTGCTTGACTGTAATGCAGTGTAGCAACTAAGTCACTTTGATAAATAACCGGTCGTAAAATCAAAGGCTTCATCTCAAATTCACCTTTTCGGTGGGGTGGGGGGGAGCGCGCAATTCATATGTCACCCACTTCACGGCAAAGGCGGATTAATCTTCAGTATATTTGTTATTTCCATTGCCGGCTTCAGCGGAGAGAGAGGGAACATCTAATCTAATATGTGCCAGAGCTACATGCCTCGGCAAGCTTCCCTCCCGGACAAATGCTAAACAGTTGTCGGTTCAAAGGTAACCCTTTACCCCCGCAAAGGGTAGACCCTGGGGACAGGATGCGGCATGGTGGGGCTCTGGTCTCCGCTTCCCTTTTTTTCAGAGCAAGCCCTAACCCTTTCCTCACCGGCCCTTTCCTCACCGGTGGGGGTCATTGACACCTGGAGGCCAAAACCAAATGATGCCACATCCGTATGCGTTATGTAAGGGGGACCTGAACTCCAAGAGTGAAGACTGAGCGTTCTTGAAGTTCGAGAAATGTTAATTGTGCCTAAGCAATGCCATGAAAAAGAAAAAAAAACGACTCTTTGTCTTGAGTTCTTCCAGAGAGATAGCTATTCTGTAGCCTCATAGCTGAACATCTGCAGTGTGGGGTCATCTGAGGCACTCCTGCCTCGGACTGCTAGACTTGCCAAATTTGGAGTGAGATTTGATGATGTCACTACACTGCTGATCACTGTTCTCCTGGCTGGAGAGGAAGCTGTACCCGGAGGACCTACAGTGCAAGGATCTCCCTGTTCATGCATTCTGAAGCCCTCCATTCTTCACCTCTTCTGCTTCAACATTACCCCACCAGTCATCGGACGACCAGTTATCAGGGGGAAGCTCTAACATGAGGAAGCAAAACCCTGCTCCTCTACCAAGATGGCCACCTCCGTATAGAGATTGCTTCCCCTACCTCTGTCATTACTCCACCAGTCATCAGGGGAGCAGCTTTGACGCGAGGATGCAAAGCCCTGCTCCTCCAGCAAGGTGGCCACCTTCACCCAGAGACCCAGTGCAGAAGAAGACATTGTAGGTCAGTAATAGGAAAAGCATCATTTACAGAGAGACCGGGAGCAATGCTGGTGGGTAAGTTCTACTGCTGGAGAGGAAGCTGTACCTGAGGACCTACAGTGCAAGGACCTCCCTGTTCATCCATTCTGCAGCCCTCCATTCTTCACCCCTTCTGCTTCAACATTACCCCACCAGTCATCAGACAACCAGTTATCAGGGGGAAGCTCTAACATGAGGAAGCAAAACCCTGCTCCTCTACCAAGATGGCCACATCCATATAGAGATTGCTTCCCCCACCTTTGTCATTACTCCACCAGTCATCAGGGGGAGCAGCTTTGACACGAGGAAGCTAAGCCCTGCTCCTCCAGCAAGGTGGCCACCTTCACCCAGAGACCCAGTGCAGAAGAAGACATTGTAGGTCTGTAATAGGAAAAGTATCATTTGCAGGGAGACCAGGAGCAATGCTGGTGGCTAAGTTCTACTGCTGGAAAGGAAGCTGTATCTGAGGACCTGCAGTGCAAGGATCTCCCTGTTCATCCATTCTGCAGCCCTCCATTCTTCACCCCTCCTGCTTCAACATTAGCCCACCAGTCATCAGGGGGAGCAGCTTTGACATGAGGAAGCAAAGCCCTGCTCTTCCAGCAAGGTGGCCACCTTCAGAGAGACCCAGTGCAGAAGAAGACATTGTAGATCAGTAATGGGAAAAGTATCATTTGCAGGGAGACCTGGAGCAAGGCTGTTGGCTAAGTTCTACTGCTGGAGAGGAAGCTGTATCTGAGGACCTGCAGTGTAAGGATCTCCCTGTTCAACCATTCTGCAGCCCTCCATTCTTCACCCCTCCTGCTTTAACATTATTCCACCAGGCATCAGACAACCAGTCATCAGAGGGCAGCTCTGCCAAGAGAAAGCAAAACCCTGCTTTTCTTCCAAAATGGCCACCTCCATATAGAGACCCAGTGCAGAACAAGACATTGTGAGTCAATAACAGGGAAAGGATCAGTTGCAGGGAGACCACAAGCAATATCGGTGGCTAAGTCCTACTACTGTGCTGCTCATTGTTCTCCTTGCTGGAGAGGAAGCTGTATCTGAGGACCTGAGGTGCAAGCATCTCCCTGCTTCTGCTTCATTCATTCTTTGGGTCTTTGCTCCCCCCAATTTTGGCATTACCCCATCAGTCATAAGACAACCAGTCATCAGGAGGGAGGGTCTGACATGAGGAAGCAAAAAATCTGCTCCTCTACCAAGATGGCCACCTCCACACAGAGACCCAGTGCCAAGGCATTATAGGTCAGTAATAAGGAAAGGACCAGTTATGGGGAGACCACAAGCAACATTAATGACAAAGTCCTACTACTGTGCTATTCACTGTTCTCCTTGCTGGAGGGGAAGCTGTATCTGAGGACATGCAGTGCAAGGATCTCCCTGCTTCTACTGTACTTCATCCATTCTTTGGATCGGTGCTTCTTCTCCCTCTATCATTATGCCACCAGTCATAAGATAACCAGTCATCAGGAGGGCAGCTCTGGCATGAGGAAGCAAAACTCTGCTCCCCTAACAAGGTGGCCACCTCCACCCAGAGACCCAGTGCAGAATAACACTGTAGGTCAGTAATAGGGAAAGGATGAATTCCAGGAATACCATGAGCAATGCTAGTGGCTACATCCTACTGCTGAAGAGGAAGCCGTACCTAAGGACCTGCAGTGCAAGGACATCCCTGCTTTATCCATTCTGCAGCCCTCCATTCTTCATCCCTCCTGCTTCAACATTACCCAACTAGTGATCAGACAACCAGTCATTTTTGACATGAGGAAGCAAAGCCCTGCTCCTCTACCAAGATGCCGGCCTCCACACAGAGACCCAGTGCAGAACAAGGCATTGTAGGTCAGTAATAGGGAAAGGATCAGTTGCAGGGAGACCATGAGCAATACCGGAGGCTAAGTCCTGCTACTGTGCTGCTCACTGTTTTCCTTGCTGGAAAGGAAGCTGACCCTGAGAACCCACAGTGCAAGGATCTCCTTGCTTCTGCTTCATCCATTCTGTGAGTTTTTGATTCCCTCACCAGTCATCAGGCGGGGGGTGCAGCTCTGAAATGAGGAAGAGAGGAAGGCATTGTAGGTCAGTAATAGGGAAAGGATTTGTTGCAGGGAGACCAGGACCAATGCTGGTGGCTATGTTCTACTGCTGGAGAGGAAGCTGTACCTGAGGACCCGCAGTGCAAGGATCTCCCTATTCATCCATTCTGTAGGAAGCGAAGCCTTGCAATGCAGGAGAAGCAGAAGACTGATGAACTCATCTCCATATCACTCTGCTCTCTCCTTCTATCAGCATGCACATTGGAATGCAGGAGAAGCAGAAGACTAATGAGCTCATCTCTCTGACACTCTGCTCTCTCCTTCTATCAGCATGCGCCTTGCAATGCAGGAGAAGCAGAAGACTGATTAGCTCATCTCTCTGACACTCTGCTCTCTCCTTCTGTCAGCATGCACCTTACAATGCAGGAGAAGCAGAAAACTGATGAGCTCATCTCTCTGACACATCTCCTTCTATCACTTTGCAATACAGGAGAAGCAGAAGACTAATGAGCTCATCCCTGTACCATCTTATTCTATCACCATGCACCTTGCAATGCAGGAGAAGCAGAGGACTGATGAGCTCCTCTCTCTGTCACTCTGCTCTCTCCTTCTATCAGCATGCACCTTGCAATCCAGGAGAAGCAGAAGACTGAGGCGCCCATCCCTCTACTCTCTTCTTCTATCAGCATGCACCTTACAATACAGGAGAAGCAGAAGACTGAGGAGCTCATCCCTCTACTCTTTTGTTCTATCAGCATGCACCTTGCATTACAGGAGAAGCAGAAGACTGAGGCGCTCATCCCTCTACTCTCTTCTTCTATCAGCATGCACCTTGCATTACAGGAGAAGTAGAAGACTGATGAGCTCATCCCTCTACTCTCTTCTTCTATCAGCATGCACCTTGCAATACAGGAGAAGCAGAAGACTGAGGAGCTCATCCCTCTAACTCTCTTCTTCTATCAGCATGCACCTTACAATACAGGAGAAGTAGAAGACTGAGGAGCTCATCCCTCTACTCTCTTCTTCTATCAGCATGCACCTTACAATACAGGAGAAGCAGAAGACTGAGGAGCTCATCCCTCTACTATTTTGTTCTATCAGCATGCACCTTGCATTACAGGAGAAGCAGAAGACTGAGGAGCTCATCCCTCTACTATTTTGTTCTATCAGCATGCACCTTGCATTACAGGAGAAGCAGAAGACTGATGAGCTCATCCCTCTACTCTCTTCTTCTATCAGCATGCACCTTGCAATACAGGAGAAGTAGAAGACTGAGGCGCTCATCCCTCTACTCTCTTCTTCTATCAGCATGCACCTTGCATTACAGGAGAAGCAGAAGACCGAGGCGCTCATCCCTCTACTCTCTTCTTCTATCAGCATGCACCTTGCATTACAGGAGAAGCAGAAGACTGAGGAGCTCATCTCCCTAACCAAAATGACATTTTTTATGAATACAGAGCTGCATTAATTCCCATCTGCCCGGAGTCCAGCCTCAATGTAAGTCAATCTTCGCCACGGCTGGCCTTCTCCCTCTCCGGCGTTACAAATGGTAACAGATGGCAGCGGTAATGGGCTGAAAAGCGATGTGTGGCGGGGTCTGGTGTCGGGAGTGGCTAATGCTCCTCTCTCATTACTCGGAATGCGGGATAATAATGCTTTCCATTGTCCGGGATCCTGACAAATCCTGAAGGACTCGCTCGGTGGCTGCACCTGCCCAGGACGGACCATTAATAACTTCTCCCTGCTCCCCCGAGCTGTGACCAATCCCGTATCTGTTTACAAATGTTTTCACCCAGGCACCAGGCGGTAATGAAGGCGCCGTGTCAAAGGTCTCCGCCAAGTCCAAAATATTATGGGGGGGGGGGGGAGAGAAAGGAATTTATCATGTGACAAGGAGAGTCAAATGTAGCGAGTGTCAAGTGAAAAGCCGATATTTAGTTGACAGGGTTCGTTGTTGATTTTCACAGCTTGGGCTTCTGTTTGGGGGGGAAGGAGATGTCCCGGAGAAGTCAACGTTACGACGAGGCCAAGTAAGAAAAAATAAATGTAGAGGGAAACCCGCGGCAAGGATTGGCTCCATTCGGAGCAAATAAAAATTGTTACTGCAATTGTCTACCCAACATGGCGGGACAAGAACCGTAAATGCGATAGATAATCGCCAAGCTCAGAGTATTAAATGTTTCGTCCAGAGCTTGGTAGACCCCATTCACCCTTCCCACCCTTCTGAAAAATGGAAAATTGGATCAAATCCTTACCTTAATTTTTTTTTTTATTCCAGGCGCCAATCCATGGCAGTGTACATGTATAGTGCCATGTGGGTGCCAGGAAAATTATATAAAATCCTTACCATAATTTTCTATTCCTCGCGCCAATTCATTGCAGCTTATTACCACATGTATGGTGCTATGTTGGCACCAGGAAAATTGTATGATCCACTTGCTGTAATATTCTTTCCTGGCGCCAATCCATGGTACCACACTACCGCATGGTGCTGCCATGTTGGAGCCAGGAAAACAGAAAATTGTATCAAATACTTACCGTAATTTTCTTTCCTGGTGCAGATCCATGGTAGCATACTACCACGTGATGCTGCCATGTTGGCGCCAGGAAAATTGTATGAACCACTTGCTGTAATTTTCTTTCCTGGTGCCGATCTGTGGCAGCTTATTACCACATGTGTGCTGCCATGTTGGCTCCAGGAAAAGTGAATCAATTGCTTACCAGAATTATCCTTTCTAGGTGCCAATCCATGACGGTCCACTACAACATGGTGGTGCCATATTGGCACCAGGAAAACAGAAAATTGGCTCAAATACCATAATTTCCCTTTCCTGGCGCCAACATGGCAGCATGTTGCCACCAGGAAAATTGAAAATTGTAACAAATATTTACCATAATTTTAATTTCCTGGTGCCAGTCCACAGCAACATATTACCACATGATGGTGCCATGTTGGTGCCAGAAAAACTAAAAATTGTATCAATACTTACCAGAATTTTCCTTTCTTGGCATGATCTCTTTGCAGCTTATTACCACATGTATGCTGCCATGTTGGCTCCAGGAAAATTGGATCAAATACTTACCGGAATTATCCTTTCCTGGTGCCGATACATGGCAGCATATTACCACATGATACTGCCATGTTGGCTCCAGGAAAATGGAAAATTGGATCAAATACTTACCTTAATTTTCCTTCCCTGGTGCCATTCCACAGCAGCATACTACCACATGATGGTGCCATGTTGGTGCCAAGAAAACGAAAAGTTGTATCAATACTTACCAGAATTTTCCTTTCCTGGCACCAGTTCTTAGCAGCTAATTACCACATATATGCTGCCATGTTGGCTCCAGGAAAATTGGATCAAATACTTACTAGAGTTATCCTTTCCTGGTGCCAATCCATGGCAGTGTACTACCACATGATGGTGCCATGTTGGTGTCAGGAAAAGGAAAAATTGTATCAATACTTACCAGAATTTTTCTTTCCTGGTGCCAGTTCATAGCAGCTAATTGCCACATATATGCTGCCATGTTGGCTCCAGGAAAATTGGATCAAATACTTACCGGAAATTATCCTTTCCTGGTGCCAATCCATGGCAGTGTACTACCACATGATGGTGCCATGTTGGCACCAGGAAAATGTAAAATTGTACTTACCATAATTTTCCTTTACTGGTACCAGTCACTGAGGCACCAGGCAGTAATGAAGGTGCCGTGTCAAAGGTCTCCGCCAAGTCCAGAATATTATGGGGGAGAAGAAATGTATTTATCATGTGACAAGGAGAGTCGAATGTAGCGAGTGTCAAGTGAAAAGTCGATATTTAGTTGACAGGGTTTGTCGTTGACTGTCACAGCTTGGGCTTCTGTTTGGGGAAGGAGATATCCCGGAGAAGTCAATGTTACGGTGAGACCAAGTAAGAAAATAAACGTAGAGGGCTCCATTCAGAAAAAAAGTTTGTTACCGTAATTGTCTACCAAACACGGCAGGACAAGAAATGTAAATGTGATAGATAATCGCAGTGCTCGGAGTATGAAATATTTTGTCCAGAACTTGGTAGCCCCAGTTTACGTAAGTGCCCTTGCCACCCCTCTGAAAAATGGAAATTTGGATCAAATCCTTACCTTAATTTTTTATTCCTGGCACCAATCT